>NC_058520.1:45952786-46253953 GCF_904849725.1 Hordeum vulgare subsp. vulgare | reverse complement strand
AAGCCACGCCGGCGCCGCCACTCTTCGCCGGAGGACCGCCTCCACCCCCTGGGCCCCTCCACAGCCGTCCCTGCCCACGGGAACCTCGCCGCCGACCACCACCAAGCCGCCACCGCCTCGATTCTCGTCGGAGACCCCTGCCCACGGTGAGCCTCTCCCCCTTTGTCTTTCATCTGTTGGATCCTAGGCCACTGGCATAGATTAGAAGTAGGGATACCCCTTCGGTTCTTTTAAAAGAACCGGCGGTTCTTTTATTTAATTAGTGAGCCAACGTGGTTTTTCTAGTTTGCGGCCGTTCGCCAGTTAGCACCGCAGCGCACACCCCCCTTAGCCAATCAGAGCACGCCACATACCCCCCCCCCCCCCGTTGACTAGTTAGTTCTCTGTTTTTTTCTGTTTAATTCAAAAACAGAGAAAAGTTGTAATCTTGTTTCCCCTATAACTTTTGATCTAAAGATCCAATGAGATTGATTCTTTTTCCAGTAGATCACAAATTTTCTGTAGTTTTTAGATACATATAATATGTCTATGTTTAAAATTTTAAAATTTGAATTAGATCAGATTTAGTTTAAACCTTGTTTTGCTTATTCCAGGAGTTTAAAAAATGATTTTTATTTGATTCTTTTTGCTACTGCTTCCTAGTGATTATATATTACTGTGGTATAAGTTTCAGAAAAAATTTAATATTTTTTACTTGGGGTTTTAATAGAAACAATTTCTGCCTTAGTGACGTGTAGTGAATTCTTTCACTTAGGCCATAGCTACTTTATACTTGTGATGTTATTTTACTTGTTGATTGATTGTAGTGCTTATGGTGTGTATTTGTTTGTATCGGTAGATCACCCGGAGTGCGAAGCTTGTTACTTAGAAGCGCTCGATCAAGACAACTATCATCAAGGCAAGTCATTTTGATCATACTATCTCCTATGTTTTTTGATGCATGGTAGTTTCACCTTTCTTTGCCCAATTGCATGCTGCGTAGGTACTTGGAAATTTTAGTATAGGTTTTAGTATCATGTGGTAGGCACACAACAACCCCGATACTTGGCCCGGGACGACAAATTTCATATCGCTATGCTTGAGTAGACGGGATTTTGGTTGAGTGCATAACACGAGTGATGCGAGGTTGATTAAATAACCAAGGCCGGTTAAGACAAGATTTTCAAGATGATGCAATGCAACTCTGGGTGAAGGACGGTTGATTGGCTCCCTAGAGAAACCAGTGGATGACCCGGGATGCTGGAGACGACCATGACATCTTGCGGAAAGCTTCACCGAGGCTCGAAGAGACGGACGGAGGCTTCAAGACCCAAGGCTTACCTGCACAGCCACAAGTCATTATGGGCTCTGGCTTGGTTGGACAACGCGGCGACTCTGGACAGGCGGTGCTAGCTGATGTAGAAGAACGGTAGGAATGGATGGGCACCGACAGGGATTCAGAGGGACCCGTTGAAAGACCATGTTTTGATCATCCGGTCTTCAAGCACCCTGAAGTGCGAGGACATACTCGGAGGCGATCAAATCTTGTGGGGAACGTGTGCAAAACTCTGTAGAGTGCCCAAACCTAATCGATTAGCCGTGTCCACGGTCATGGACAACTTGAGCCGAAGGCATTGAAATTTCCCTGAACTCTCGACACAACTTAATAATGATGTGGGAATTAACAACAACTCGGGTACGAGAATTGGTCGGCAGAACCATCTCGTTAACAACAAACAATGTAGTAATATTTTGCTTTCAGCCCCTCTTGTTGTAGGAGAAATTTTGGCTTTATGCAAAACCTATAGCCCCACCTGCCAAATATGCATGTAGAGATAGTTGTTTATTATTTTACCCCTCTCTTTGATGGCTTGCCGGCATATTCCATATGATGACCTACACGGCTGCAACGTATCATGTTGCAAAGTACTTTTCCGACCAGGAGTGAGGCTACGATCTACGCTCAACGACATGCCCTGGAGTCGGTTGGACTCCTCTACCTGATGCTTCCGCTAGTCTTCGTTAGATATCTCATGAGATGGCCTTCAGCCACTTTATTGTAATAAAGTACTCGTTATGAGATTTCGATTAATAAAGTTGTGTGATTGAACTCATGATATATACATTGATGTACTGAGTGTGTACCCACATGATCTTGGGATGGTACGGAAACACCAGAGGCTTGACTCGTATTGAGTCGGGTCGCTACAGAAATGGTATTCAGAGCACACGCTGACCGTAGGACGTAACCTCTAGGAATGGAAAAGCCTGTTGGAATTATGCCCTAGAGGCAATAATAAATATAGTTATTATTATAATTCCTGTATCAAGATAATCGTTTATTATCCATGCTATAATTGTATTGAATGAAGACTCATTTACATGTGTGGATACATAGACAAAACACCGTCCCTAGCAAGCCTCTAGTTGGCTAGCCAGTTGATCAAAGATAGTCAGTGTATTCTGATTATGAACAAAGTGTTGTTGCTTGATAACTGGATCACGTCATTAGGAGAATCACGTGATGGACTAGACCCAAACTAATAGACGTAGCATGTTGATCGTGTCATTTTGTTGCTACTGTTTTCTGCGTGTCAAGTATTTATTCCTATGACCATGAGATCATATAACTCACTGACACCGGAGGAATGCTTTGTGTGTATCAAACGTCGCAACGTAACTGGGTGACTAGAAAGATGCTCTACGGTTATCTCCGAAGGTGTTAGTTGAGTTAGTATGGATCAAGACTGGGATTTGTCACTCCGTGTGACGGAGAGGTATCTCGGGGCCCACTCGGTAATACAACATCACACACAAGCCTTGCAAGCAATGTGACTTAGTGTAAGTTGCGGGATCTTGTATTACGGAACGAGTAAAGAGACTTGCCGGTAAACGAGATTGAAATAGGTATGCGGATACTGACGATCGAATCTCGGGCAAGTAACATACCGAAGGACAAAGGGAATGACATACGGGATTATATGAATCCTTGGCACTGAGGTTCAAACGATAAGATCTTCCTAGAATATGTAGGATCCAATATGGGCATCCAGGTCCCACTATTGGATATTGACCGAGAAGTCTCTCGGGTCATGTCTACATAGTTCTCGAACCCGCAGGGTCTGCACACTTAAGGTGCGACGTTGTTTTATGCGTATTTGAGTTATATGGTTGGTTACCGAATGTTGTTCGGAGTCCTGAATGAGATCACGGACGTCACGAGGGTTTCCGGAATGGTCCGGCAACGAAGATTGATATATAGGATGACCTCATTTGATTACCGGAAGGTTTTCGGAGTTACCGGGAATGTACCGGGAATGACGAATGGGTTCCGGGAGTTCACCGGGGGGGGGGGCAACCCACCCCGGGGAAGCCCATAGGCCTTGAGGGTGGCACACCAGCCCTTAGTGGGCTGGTGGGACAGCCCAAAAGGGCCCTATGCGCCAAGAAGAGAAAATCAAAGACAAAAGTAAAAAAGGAGGAGGTGGGAAGGGAAGGAAGGACTCCCACCCACCAAACCAAGTCCAATTCGGTTTGGGGGGGAGCCTTCCCCCCTTGGACTCGGCCGACCCCCTTGGGGCTCCTTGAGCCCCAAGGCAAGGTCCCCTCCCTCCCACCTATATATACGAAGGTATTGGGGCTGATTTGAGACGACTTTTCCACGGCAGCCCGACCACATACCTCCACGGTTTTTCCTCTAGATCGCGTTTCTGCGGAGCTCGGGCGGAGCCCTGCTGAGACAAGGTCATCACCAACCTCCGGAGCGCCGTCACGCTGCCGGAGAACTCTTCTACCTCTCCGTCTCTCTTGCTGGATCAAGAAGGCCGAGATCATCGTTGAGTTGTACGTGTGCTGAACGCGGAGGTGCCGTCCGTTCGGTACTAGATCGTGGGACTGATCGCGGGATTGTTCGCGGGGCGGATCGAGGGACGTGAGGACGTTCCACTACATCAACCGCGTTCACTAACGCTTCTGCTGTACGATCTACAAGGGTACGTAGATCACTCATCCCCTCTCGTAGATGGACATCACCATGATAGGTCTTCGTGCGCGTAGGAAAATTTTTGTTTCCCATGCAACGTTCCCCTACAGTGGTATCAGAGCTAGGTTCATGCGTAGATGTCTCCTCGAGTAGAACACAAAAGTTTTTGTGGGCGGTGATGTGCGTTTTTCTGCCCTCCTTAGTCTTTTCTTGATTCCGCGGTATTGTTGGATTGAAGCGGCTTGGACCGACATTACTCGTACGCTTACGAGAGACTGGTTTCATCGCTACGAGTAACCCCGTTGCTCAAAGATGACTGGCAACTATCTGTTTCTCCAACTTTAGTTGAATCAGATTTGACCGAGGAGGTCCTTGGATGAGGTCAAATAGCAACTCATATATCTCCGTTGTGGTGTTTGCGTAAGTAAGATGCGATCCTACTAGATACCCGTGGTCACCACGTAAAACATGCAACAACAAAATTAGAGGACGTCTAACTTGTTTTTGCAGGGTATGCTTGTGATGTGATATGGCCAACGATGTGATGTGATATATTGGATGTATGAGATGATCATCTTGTAATAGAAAATATCGACTTGCACGTCGATGGTACGGCAACCGGCAGGAGACATAGGGTTGTCTTTATACTAACGTTTGTGCTTGCAGATGCGTTTACTATTTTGCTATGATGTAGCTTTAGTAGTAATAGCATGAGTAGCACGACAACCCCGATGGCAACACGATGATGGAGATGATGGTGTGGCGCCGGTGACAAGAAGATCGCGCCGGTGCTTTGGTGATGGAGATCAAGAAGCACGTGATGATGGCCATATCATGTCACTTATGAATTGCATGTGATGTTAATCCTTTTATGCACCTTATTTTGCTTAGAACGACGGTAGCATTATGAGGTGATCTCTCACTAAAATTTCAAGACGAAATTGTGTTCTCCCCGACTGTGCACCGTTGCTACAGTTCGTCGTTTCGAGACACCACGTGATGATCGGGTGTGATAGACTCAACGTTCACATACAACGGGTGCAAAACAGTTGCGCACGCGGAACACTCGGGTTAAGCTTGACGAGCCTAGCATGTGCAGACATGGCCAAGGAACACATGAGACCAAAAGGTCGATCATGAATCATATAGATGATATGATTAGCATAGGGATGCTTACCACTGAAACTATGCTCAACTCACGTGATGATCGGACTTGAGCTAGTGTAACTGGATCATGAACCACTCAAATGACTAGAGAGATGTACTTTTTGAGTGGGAGTTTAGGAAATAATTTGATTAAGTTAAACTCTAATTATCTTGAACATAGTCTAAGTCCACTTTGAATATATTTGTGTTGTAGATCATGGCTCGCGCTACAGTCATCCTGAATTTTAATACGTTCCTAGAGAAAGCTAAGTTGAAAGATGATGGAAGCAACTTTGTAGATTGGGCTCGTAATCTTAAGCTAATCTTACAAGCTGGGAAGAAGGATTATGTCCTTAATGATGCGCTAGGAGATGAACCACCCGCTACGGCTGATCAAGATGTTAAGAACGCTTGGTTAGCACGTAAGGGGGACTACTCAATAGTTCAATGTGCAGTCTTGTATGGCTTAGAACCGGGACTTCAACGTTGCTTTGAGCGTAATGGAGCATTTGAGATGTTCCAGGAGTTGAAGTTTATCTTTCAGAAGAACGCCCGGATCGAGAGGTAGGAGACCTCCGATAAATTCTATGCTTGCAAGATGGAGGAAAACTCGTCTGTCAGTGAACATGTGCTCAAAATGTCTGGGTACTCAAACCGTCTAGCTGAGCTGGGGATTGAACTCCCGCAAGAGGCTATCACTGACAGAATCCTTCAATCACTGCCGCCAAGCTATAAAGGCTTTGTGTTGAACTACAACATGCAAGGGATGAACAAGTCTCCCGGCGAGTTGTTTGCGATGTTGAAAGTCGCAGAGTCTGAACTCCGTAAAGAGCATCAAGTGTTGATGGTGAATAAGACCACTAGTTTCAAGAGAAACGGCAAAGGCAAGAAGGGAAATTCGAAGAAGAGCGGCAAGCCTGTTGCCAATCCGATGAAGAAACCCAAAGCTGGACCTAAGCCTGAAACAGAGTGTTACTATTGCAAGGGTATGGGTCATTGGAAGCGCAATTGCCCCAAGTATCTGGCAGATAAGAAGGTGGCCAAAGAAAAATCAGGTATATTTGATATACATGTTATTGATGTGTACTTAACCGGCTCTCGTAGTAGTGCCTGGGTATTCGATACCGGTTCTGTTGCTCATATTTGCAACTCAAAACAGGAACTACGGAATAGACGAAGGCTGGCGAAAGATGAAGTGACGATGCGCGTAGCAAATGGTTCCAAGGTTGATGCAATCGCCGTCGGCATAGTTTCACTTCAGTTACCATCAGGATTAGTGATGAACTTAAATCATTGTTATTTGGTGCCTGCATTGAGCATGAACATTATATCTGGATCTTGTTTATTGCGAGACGGTTACTCTTTTAAGTCAGAGAATAATGGTTGTTCTATTTCTATGAGTAACATCTTTTATGGTCATGCACCTAATGTGAGAGGATTGTTCATATTGAATCTTGATAGCGATACGCATATACATAACATTGAGACCAAAAGAGTTAGAGTTAACAATGATAGCGCCATATTTTTGTGGCACTGCCGCTTAGGTCATATTGGTGTAAAGCGCATGAAGAAACTCCATGCTGATGGACTTTTGGAGTCACTTGACTTTGATTCACTTGACACGTGCGAACCATGCCTCATGGGCAAGATGACTAAGACTCCGTTCTCCGGAACAATGGAGCGTGCAAGTGACTTGTTGGAAATCATACATACCGTTGTGTGTGGTCCGATGAGCGTGGAGGCACGCGGCGGATATCGTTATTTTCTCACCTTCACTGATGATTTGAGTAGATATGGTTATGTCTAATTGATGAAGCACAAGTCTGAAACATTTGAAAAGTTCAAGCAATTTCAGAGTGAAGTGGAAAATCATCGTAACAAGAAGATCAAGTTCCTACGGTCTGATCGTGGGGGTGAATATCTGAGTCTCGAGTTTGGTGCTCACTTAAGACAATGTGGAATTGTTTCACAGTTAACACCGCTTGGAACACCACAGCGTAATGGTGTGTCCGAACATCGTAATCGTACTCTATTAGAGATGGTGCGATCTATGATGTCTCTTACTGATTTGTCGTTATCATTTTGGGGTTATGCATTAGAAACAACTGCATTCACTTTAAATAGGGCACCATCAAAATCCGTTGAGACGACACCATACGAACTGTGGTATGGTAAAAGGCCAAAGTTGTCGTTTCTTAAAGTTTGGGGATGTGATGCTTATGTCAAAAAGCTTCAGCCTGAAAAGCTGGAACCCAAAGCGGAAAAGTGCATCTTCATAGGTTACCCAAAAGAGACAGTTGGGTACACCTTCTATCTCAAATCCGAGGGCAAAGTGTTTGTTGCAAAAAACGGAGCTTTTCTCGAGAAGGAGTTTCTCTCGAGAGAATTGAGTGGGAGGAAGATAGAACTTTACGACGTTGTCGAACCTCTCATCCCTCTGGATGGTGGCGCAGGGCAAGGGGAAACCTCTGTCGTTGCGACGCCGGTTGAGGAGGAAGTTAATGATGATGATCATGAAACTCCAGTTCAAGTTTCTGTCGAACCACGCAGGTCGACGAGACCACGTGCTGCTCCAGAGTGGTACGGTAATCCCGTCTTATCAATCATGTTGTTAGACAACAATGAACCTGCAAATTATGAAGAAGCAATGGTGGGCCCAGATTCCAACAAATGGCTAGAAGCCATGAAGTCCGAGATAGGATCCATGTATGAGAACAAAGTGTGGACTTTGGAGGTACTACCTGAGGGCCGCAAGGATATTCAGAACAAATGGATCTTTAAGAGGAAGACGGACTCTGACGGTAATGTGACCGTTTATAAAGCTCGACTTGTGGCAAAGGGTTTTTCACAAGTTCAAGGAGTTGACTACGATGAGACATTCTCACCCGTAGCGATGCTTAAGTCCGTCAGAATCATGTTAGCAATAGCTGCATTTTTCGATTATGAAATCTGGCAGATGGATGTCAAAACGGCGTTCCTTAACAGTTTCCTTAAGGAAGAGTTGTATATGATACAACCCGAAGGTTTTGTCGATCCTAAGAATGCTAACAAGGTGTGCAAGCTCCAGCGATCCATTTATGGACTGGTGCAAGCATCTCGGAGTTGGAACAAACGCTTTCATGAGGTGATCAAAGCATTTGGGTTTATACAAGTGGTTGGAGAATCTTGTATTTACAAGAAAGTGAGTGGGAGCTCTGTGGCGTTTCTAATACTATATGTGGATGACATATTACTGATTGGAAACAACGTAGAGTTTTTGCAGAGCATAAAGGATTACTTGAATAAAAGTTTCTCTATGAAGGACCTAGGAGAAGCTGCTTACATTCTAGGCATTAAGATCTATAGGGATAGATCAAAACGCCTGATAGGACTTTCACAAAGCACATACCTTGATAAAGTTTTGAAGAGGTTCCAAATGGAACAGTCCAAGAAAGGGTTCTTGCCAGTTTTACAAGGTACGAGATTGAGTAAGACTCAGTTCCCAGCAACTGATGAAGATAGAGAGCATATGCGCTCCGTCCCCTATGCTTCAGCCATAGGTTCTATCATGTATGCAATGTTGTGCACTAGACTGGATGTTAGCCTGGCCATAAGTATGGCAGGTAGGTTCCAGAGTAATCCAGGAGTGGATCACTAGACAGCAGTCAAGAATATCCTGAAGTACCTGAAAAGGACTAAGGAGATGTTTCTCGTGTATGGAGGTGACGAAGAGCTCGCCGTAAAAGGTTACGTCGATGCAAGCTTTGACACAGATCTGGACGACTCTAAGTCGCAAACCGGATACGTATTTATTCTTAATTGGGGTGCGGTAAGCTGGTGCAGTTCCAAGCAAAGCATCGTAGCAGATTCTACATGTGAAGCGGAATACATGGCTGCCTCGGAGGCAGCTAAGGATGGTCTCTGGATGAAGCAATTCATGACGGATCTTGGAGTGGTGCCAAGCGCACTGAATCCAATAACCTTGTTCTGTGACAACACGGGTGCCATTGCCCTAGCAAAGGAACCACGGTTTCACAAGAAGTCCAGACACATCAAACGACGCTTCAACCTCATCCGACGTAAATATATGCAAAGTGCACACGAATCTGAATGTAGCAGACCCGCTGACTAAACCTCTTCCACGGCCAAAGCATGATCAACACCAGAACTGTATGGGTGTTAGATTTATTACAATGTAATTCACATGATGATGTGAGGGCTAGATTATTGACTCTAGTGCAAGTGGGAGACTGTTGGAATTATGCCCTAGAGGCAATAATAAATATAGTTATTATTATAATTCCTGTATCAAGATAATCGTTTATTATCCATGCTATAATTGTATTGAATGAAGACTCATTTACATGAGTGGATACATAGACAAAACACCGTCCCTAGCAAGCCTCTAGTTGGCTAGCCAGTTGATCAAAGATAGTCAGTGTCTTCTGATTATGAACAAAGTGTTGTTGCTTGATAACTGGATCACGTCATTAGGAGAATCACGTGATGGACTAGGCCCAAACTAATAGACGTAGCATGTTGATCGTGTCATTTTGTTGCTACTGTTTTCTGAGTGTCAAGTATTTATTCCTATGACCATGAGATCATATATCTCACTGACACCGGAGGAATGCTTTGTGTGTATCAAACGTCGCAACGTAACTGGGTGACTACAAAGATGCTCTACAGGTATCTCCGAAGGTGTTAGTTGAGTTAGTATGGATCAAGACTGGGATTTGTCACTCCGTGTGACGGAGAGGTATCTCGGGGCCCACTCGGTAATACAACATCACACACAAGCCTTGCAAGCAATGTGACTTAGTGTAAGTTGCGGGATCTTGTATTACGGAACGAGTAAAGAGACTTGCGGGTAAACGAGATTGAAATAGGTATGCGGATACTGACGATCGAATCTCGGGCAAGTAACATACCGAAGGACAAAGGGAATGACATACGGGATTATATAAATCCTTGGCACTGAGGTTCAAACGATAAGATCTTCGTAGAATATGTAGGATCCAATATGGGCATCCAGGTCCCACTATTGGATATTGACTGAGAAGTCTCTCGGGTCATGTCTACATAGTTCTCGAACCCGCAGGGTCTGCACACTTAAGGTTCGACGTTGTTTTATGCGTATTTGAGTTATATGGTTGGTTACCGAATATTCTTCGGAGTCCCGGATGAGATCACGGACGTCACGAGGGTTTCCGGAATGGTCCGGAAACGAAGATTGATATATAGGATGACCTCATTTGATTATCGGAAGGTTTTCGGAGTTACCGGGAATGTACCGGGAATGACGAATGGGTTCCGGGAGTTCACCGGGGGGGGCAACCCACCCCGGGGAAGCCCATAGGCCTTGAGGGTGGCACACCAGCCCTTAGTGGGCTGGTGGGACAGCCCAAAAGGGCCCTATGCGCCAAGAAGAGAAAATCAAAGAGAAAAGAAAAAAAAGGAGGAGGTGGGAAGGGAAGGAAGGACTCCCACCCATCAAACCAAGTCCAATTCGGTTTGGGGGGAGCCTTCCCCCCTTGGACTCGGCCGACCCCCTTGGGGCTCCTTGAGCCTGAAGGCAAGGTCCCCTCCCTCCCACCTATATATACGGAGGTATTGGGGCTGATTTGAGACGACTTTTCCACGGCAGCCCGACCACATACCTCCACGGTTTTTCCTCTGGATCGTGTTTCTGCGGAGCTCGGGCGGAGCCCTGCTGAGACAAGGTCATCACAAACCTCCGGAGCGCCGTCACGCAGCGGAGAACTCTTCTACCTCTCCGTATCTCTTGCTGGATCAAGAAGGCCGAGATCATCGTTGAGCTGTACGTGTGCTGAATGCGGAGGTGCCGTCCGTTCGGTACTAGATCGTGGGACTGATCGCGGGATTGTTCGCGGGGCGGATCGAGGGACGTGAGGACGTTCCACTACATAAACCGCGTTCACTAACGCTTTTGCTGTACGATCTACAAGGGTACGTAGATCACTCATCCCCTCTCGTAGATGGACATCACCATGATAGGTCTTCGTGCGCGTAGGAAATTTTTTGTTTCCCATGCGATGTTCCCCAACAAAGCCTTAGGAAGAACACTATTTTCTTATGTCTATAAATCCTCTATTTCCTCTTATGATCATTTCTGACTTCTCTCTGATTTCCAATGTTTTAGATGGCCACGTTCATCCCCGTCAAGTTCATGGAGTTTTGCCAGCCCGACGCCACTATGCCTTTCAGAAAGGAGCTGATACAGATCACCAAGGACTTGAGGATTGCTCTGCCGACTATCACAGGGAAGCCTACTTCGTCTTACCCGGAGGATTCACGCTACAGGATTGAGGTGCACGTTCCCGGAAGGACATTCGAGCCGCGCACTGAGCCTGTGGACTTCAAGTTCCTCGCACCCAACTGGATTCTCGGAAGGGACATGGCGGTCCATTGTGCACTCGGACGTATCAAGGAAGTGTACAGAGGCTGCCCTATTTCACCGGACCTATTCACGGTATCCCGGAGAAGAGAAGATGGAGAAATCATCTCAAGCAAGACCAAGGACGCTCTCCTGTCCTATGCCCAGACCTTGGAGAAGTACAGCGGGACTCTGGAGCATCGTGTGATCAAGGACACCAGGAAGATCAAGCAACTGTCGCTCCGCGAACTCGAACACGAAGAAGTAGCCCGGGAAGCCCACTATGAGCACGAATTGGAGGTGAAGGACTTTCTAGAGAGGATCGAGAAGCTGAAGACTCGAGTTGCATACCTGCAGGAGGAACTAGACATGGGAGAGAACCTTCATCCCGAAGGTGACGTAGCCCCCTTGATCAGCAATGAGGAGGACTATGAAGAAAGCTCCACCGAAGGACCCACCACCATGCTTTTCTGAGGAGGACACTTAGACTAGACCACCAAATTTATTTTATCGTTAAACGCTTAGGCCGATGTTTAGGTTATCGAATTTTGTATCCCCGTGTGAACCTTTGTGATGGTATTGAATAAAATGTGTGGTGTGATACTTGTTTGTTGCATTTCATATGGGTAGTGTAATTACTCTTAGACCATTGTTCTATGCTAATCTCACCCCTCTACAAACATCAGATTCCTCCGAGACGTGCCCCTGCTTCCAACTTTCCGTCGGAACTCACCCAGTTGATTCAGCAACAGAATACCCTGATGTAGCTGATTATCCAGAACCAGAACAATAACAACAACCATCATCCACCCCAAGCCGACAATCTCACCGGTTTCCTGAGGTTGAACCCTCCGACTTTCTCCAGCAGCATTGAGCCCATTGTGGCAGATGATTGCCTCCGCAAGATGGAGCGGGAACTTATCACTGCTGGTTGTACTGAAGCTGAGAAGGTGCGCTTTGCCGCGCATCAACTTGAAGGCCCTGCAGCTGCATGGTGGGAGAACTACACCACCACATACCCCATTGCTGGAGTCACTTGGGAGCAATTCAAGCAAGCCTTCCGCACCGCACATGTCTCAGCTGGTGCAATGAGTCTGAAGAAGCGTGAGTTTCGCAACTTACGCCACGGAAATCGCTCTGTGGCTCAGTATGTCGATGAATTCAGCATGCTCGCCCGATATGCACCTGGAGATGTGGTCGATGATGGGGCCAAGCAGGAAAAGTTCTTGGAGGGACTCAATGATGAGCTGAGCATTCAGCTGATTGTAGCCAACTTCAACAACTACCAGGAGTTGGTAGATAAGGCCCTCATCTTGGAGGGGAAACACCAGCAGATGGAGAACTGTAAGCGGAAGTATGGCAATGGAAAGTTCAACTCCGGCACTCAGCAGAAGCCTCGCTACACCCCCTATTCAGGGAATACCGGGACTGTATCCGGTAAGTTTAGAGGACACGTCCAGCATAACCACCCAGTGCACAACCATGGAGGCCACAACCATGGAGGAAATGGGAACCACCGCCACAACAGCAATTTCAAGAATGGCGGTACTGGCACTCAGCATCATTCAGCTCCAGCTCAGAAGGATCTGAATCACATCACCTGCTTCAAGTGTCAGAAGACGGGACACTATGCCACTGAATGTCCCCAGAACAAGCAGGGAAATGGAAACGGCAACGGCAACTCTGCAGCAAAGAAGCCCAATCCTTTTCCTCGAGCTCAGGTGAATCACATTGATGTTGAAGAGGTCTATGATCACCCCGATACTATGGTTGGTAAGTTTTTGCTAAATTCACGTCCAGTATTGGTACTTTTGGATTCTGGTGCAACTTATTCATTCATATCAAGAGTAGTTGTGGAAAAGTATAGTTTGCCAACTAGAACCCTCAGGCAGCCTATTAAGGTCAGTTCCCCAGGAGGCATGATGACAGCCGGGATAGGATGCCATGCTTTGAGTCTCAACATCGGGAACCATAATTTTCCCACCGACCTCATCGTATTAGAGTCCCAGGGATTGGATGTAATCCTAGGCATGGATTGGTTGGCCAAGTATGAAGGGAATATTGATTGTGCCCTTAAGTCTATTTTGCTCACCACCCCCGAGCAAAAGAGGATTAAGTACGTGTCTCAGCGCCCGACACGGAGTAAACGAGTAAACTCTCTCACGGGAGTAGTCCAGGAGGAAGTACCGATTGTACAGGAATACCCAGATGTATTTCCGGAGGAATTGCCGGGCATGCCACCTGATAGAGAGATTGAGTTCCTGATTGAGCTGTTACCCGGAACAGCCCCGATATCCAAGAGACCCTATCGGATGCCCGCAGATGACTTGGTAGAAATCAAGAAGCAAATTAAGGAGTTGTTGGACAAAGGGTATATTCGCCCAAGTTCTTCACTTTGGGGAGCCCCAGTGCTCTTGGTTGAAAAGAAGGATAAGTCCTTGAGAATGGTAGTCGACTATCGTGCATTGAACGAGGTGACCATCAAGAACAAGTACCCCTTGCCGATGATCAATGATCTATTTGACCAGTTAGTTGGAGCCCGAATATTCTCCAAGATCGATCTTCGGTCCGGGTATCATCACTTGAAGATTCGTGAACATGATATACCCAAGACAGCCTTCACCACTCGGTACGGCTTGTATGAGTACACGGTCATGTCATTTGGACTGACTAATGCTCCGGCATATTTTATGAATCTGATGAACAAGGTATTTATGGAATACTTGGACAAGTTTGTCGTGGTGTTCATCGATGACATACTGATATTCTCCAAGAACGAAGAGGAACACAAGGAACATCTGCGTCTAGTTCTGGAGAAACTTTGAGAGCATAAGCTGTATGCAAAGTTTAGCAAATGTGAGTTTTGGTTGAAGGAAGTGGGATTCCTCGGACACGTCATCTCAGGAGAGGGAATAGCAGTGGACCCTGCCAAGGTCGCAGCAGTCACCGAATGGGTAGCACCCACTTCAGTCAAGGAGATCCGCAGTTTCCTCGGACTTGCCGGATATTACCAGAGGTTCATTGAGAATTTCTCAAAGATCGCCAAGCCCATGACAGAGTTGTTGAAGAAGGAGTCCAAGTATGTTTGGACTGAGGAATGTGAAACCAGTTTTCAAGAGTTGAAGAAACGTCTGGTTACAGCCCCAGTGCTGATATTGCCGAACATTCGGAAGGATTTCCAGGTTTACTGTTACACTTCTCGTCAAGGACTCGGAGGAGTGCTCATGCAAGAAGGTAAAGTTGTATCCTATGCATCCAGACAGCTTAGACCCCATGAGTTGAATTATGCCACGCATGACTTGGAACTAGCAGCAGTAGTGCACGCTCTCAAGACATGGAGACATTTCCTGATCGGAAATAGTTGTGATGTTTACACTGATCACAAGAGCCTGAAATATATCTTCACGCAGAAGGAGTTGAACCTCAGACAGAGGCGATGGCTAAAATTGATCAAGGACTATGACATGAGATTGCATTATCACCCAAGCAAGGCAAATGTTGTAGCCGATGCGTTGAGCCGCAAGAGTTATGTGAACACACTCATAGCAGGAGGGTTACCCCAGGAGTTAGCCGATGACCTCCGAGAGCTCAAATTGGAAATAGTTCCAAGAGGATTTTTTGCCACACTAGAAATTCAGTCCACTTTGACAGAAAAGATCCGCGAGGCACAGAAATCAGACAAGGAGATAGCTGAGATTAAGCAGGAAATGAAGGCGGGAAGGCTAAAGGTTTTCGTGAGGATGAACACGAAACTTTATGGTTTGAGGATCGCATTTATGTGCCCAATGATCCCGAACTCAGGAAGTTGATACTTCAGGAGGCCCATGATTCCCCGTACTCGATAGACCCCGGCAACACCAAGATGTATCTGGATCTGAAAGAAAGTTTCTGGTGGACAGGAATGAAGAAAGACATTGCCGAGTTTGTAGCAATATGCGATGTTTGTCAGCGAGTAAAAGCCGAGCATCAGAAGCCAGCAGGTTTGCTTCAACCTCTGCCGATACCCGAGTGGAAATGGGAAAAGCTTGGTATGGACTTCATCATAGGATTACCCAGGACCCGTTCTGGATATGATTCTATTTGGGTTATGGTCGATCGTTTGACCAAGGTAGCTCACTTCATTCCTGTGAAGACTACTTACACGAGTGCCAAGCTGGCCAAGATATATATGACCAGGATCGTATGTCTGCACGGAGTACCGAAGAGTATTGTGTCAGATAGAGGGACTCAGTTCACATCAAAATTTTGGCACCAACTGCATGCAACCTTGGGAACGAGATTGGAGTTCAATACAGCTTTTCACCCACAGACAGATGGACAGACCGAGAGAGTCAATCAGATTCTGGAGGACATGTTGAGAGCTTGCGCACTAGACTATGGGTCTAGTTGGGATGACAATTTGCCTTATGTCGTGTTCTCATACAACAACAGCTACCAGACCAGTCTGAAGATGGCCCCTTTCGAAGCTCTATACGGAAGGAGGTGTAGAACACCGTTGATGTGGGATGGAGTTGGAGACCGACAACTTTTTGGTCCCGACCTTATCCGAGATTCTGAAGAGAAGGTCAAGCTAATTCGTGACCGACTCAAGATAGCTCAGTCCAGGCAGAAAAGTTATGCTGACAGCAAACGCAAGGAAGTAACATATGAAGTGGGAGACCGAGCATATCTTCGGGTGTCTCCACTTCGAGGAATCAAGAGATTTTGTGTGAAAGGAAAGTTAGCACCCCGATTCATTGGCCCCTACAAAATTCTTGAACGTAGAGGCGAAGTTGCATATAAACTGGAACTGCCGGAAGGATTGTCCGGAGTTCATGATGTCTTCCATGTTTCCCAGTTGAAGAAATGCCACGATGAGATGGCTGATGTTCCGTTGAGAGATACAGTGCCCCTAGAGGCCATACAGCTTGACAATGATCTGACGTATGAGGAGAAACCCGTCAGGATTCTCGAGACTGCCAACAGAGTTACCCGCAGCAAGATCATCAAGTTCTGCAAGGTGTTGTGGAGCCACCACGCCGAGGAAGAAGCCACCTCAGAACGAGAAGAGGATCTTCGTCGAGACCACCCGCACCTATTTTCTAGCCAACCCGAATCTTGAGGGCGAGATTCATCTTAAGGTGGGTAGGTTTGTAACATCCAAAAATTCCTAATTTGGAATGTTTTACATTGTAGCTACGCATCTATGCATATTGATTGAAATAAAGTTTCCATTTGAATTCTTTCGACCTTTGCTTTTGCATTTCTTTTTTTTTTCTTCACACGAGAAATGCCGGGAAATAATCTCTTGCACGCAAGAGAGAGCGGAGGAAAATGACCCTCCAAAATGTGAGGCATTTCTGAAATATTTTGAGCCAAGAAATCCAAAGTTTTATTGTGAAAATAATTGCAAAAAGAAAATACAGCATAAGGGATTTTTTTTCTGAAAAAAAAAACATTTTTTTAAAGTTTTTTATTTTTGCCTTGGAAAAATGTTAATCGAGTAGAGAATATTTTTCTGATCACTTTGGTATATAATACCCCTATTTTTGGATTTTATTTACCTGCCCATTTAATTGTTTTATTTCCTGTTTTTGAAAAAATGGAAAAAATCTCTTTTCTTTTGGAAAGCGCCAGCGGGCGCGGATTAGGAACGGCCCAGTTCCCTCAGTCTCGGGGCCGAAATCCCTTCGGATCGGCTACCGTTTCCCCAGTCCCCTCTCTCTCCCTCACTGCCGCGTGGGCCCCTGACCGATCCCCAGCCCGAGCCGGCCCCCCTTCTTCCTCCTTCCTTCTCTCCCTCCTCGCTCTTTCCTTCCACGCCGGCAGACTCGGGATCCGATCCCTGCCCCGATCCCCTGCCACCTGAGAGCCCCCCCCCCCCCCCAGGCCGCCTATATAAGCCCCGCAGCCCTACCTCCCCTCGCCCCGTTCCACCCCCACACCGCCCTGCCCGAGCCCCACGCCACCCCTCGCAGCTCGCCGGAGCCGAAGCTTCCCAGTCTCCTTGCTACTGGCCCCGACATCCCCAAGCCACCTCGGCGCCGCCACTCTTCGCCAGAGGACCGCCTCCACCCCCTGGGCCCCTCCGCAGCCGTCCCTGCCCACGGGAACCTCGCCGCCGACCACCACCAAGCCGCCACCGCCTCGGTTCTCATCGGAGACCCCTGCCCACGGTGAGCCTCTCCCCCTTTGCCTTTAATCCGTTGGATCCTAGGCCACTAGTGTAGATTAGAAGTAGGGATACCAATTTCGGTTCTTTTAAAAGAACCGGTGGTTCTTTTATTTAATTAGTGAGCCAACGTGGTTTGTCTAGTTTCCGGTCGTTCGCCAGTTAGCACCGCAGCGCACACCCCCCTTAGCCAATCAGAGCATGCCACATACCCCCTCCCCCTCCCGTTGACTAGTTAGTTCTCTGTTTTTTTCTGTTTAATTCAAAAACAAAGAAAGTTGTAATCTTGTTTCCCCTATAACTTTTGATCTAGAGATCCAATGAGATTGATTCTTTTTCCAGTAGATCACAAATTTTCTGTAGTTTGTAAAAACATATAATTTGTCTATGTTTGAAATTTTAAAATTTGAATTAGATCAGATTTAGTTTAAACCTTGTTTTGCTTATTCCAGGAGTTTAAAAAATGATTTTTATTTGATTCTTTTTGCTACTGCTTCCTAGTGATTATATATTACTGTTGTATAAGTTTCAAAAAAAATATTTTTTACTTGGGGTTTTAACAGAAACAATTTCTGCCTTAGTGACGTGTAGTGAATTCTTTCACTTAGGCCATAGCTACTTTATACTTGTGATGTTATTTTACTTGTTGATTGATTGTAGTGCTTATGGTGTGTATTTGTTTGTATCGGTAGATCACTCGGAGTGCGAAGCTTGTTACTTAGAAGCGCTCGATCAAGAC
Source organism: Hordeum vulgare subsp. vulgare (assembly GCF_904849725.1). NCBI lineage: Eukaryota > Viridiplantae > Streptophyta > Magnoliopsida > Poales > Poaceae > Hordeum > Hordeum vulgare. Next base: position 46,235,580 of record NC_058520.1, on the reverse strand, counting down.
AACTATCATCAAGGCAAGTCATTTTGATCATACTATCTCCTATGTTTTTCGATGCATGGTAGTTTCACCTTTCTTTGCCCAATTGCATGCTGCGTAGGTACTTGGAAATTTTAGTATAGGTTGTAGTATCATGTGGTAGGCACACAACAACCTCGATACTTGGCCCGGGACGACAAATTTCATATCGCTATGCTTGAGTAGACGGGATTTTGGTTGAGTGCATAACACGAGTGATGCGAGGTTCATTAAATAACCAAGACCGGTTAAGACAAGATTTTCAAGACCTCGTGATGCAATGCAACTCTAGGTGAAGGACGGTTGATCGGCTCCCTGGAGAAACCAGTGGATGACCCGGGATGCTGGAGACGGCCATGACATCTTGCGGAAAGCTTCACCCAGGCTCGAAGAGACGGACGGAGGCTTCAAGACCCAAGGCTTACCTGCACAGCCACAAGTCATTATGGGATCTGGCTTGGTTGGACAACGCGGCGACTCTGGACAGGCGGTGCTAGCTGATGTAGAAGAACGGTAGGAATGGATGGGCACCGACAGGGATTCAGAGGGACCCGTTGAAAGACCATGTTTTGATCATCCGGTCTTCAAACACCCTGAAGTGCGAGGACGTACTCGGAGGCGATCAAATCTTGTGGGGAACGTGTGCAAAACTCTGCAGGGTGCCCAAACCTAATCGATTAGCCGTGTCCACGGTCATGGACAACTAGAGCCGGATGAATTGAAATTTCCGTGAACTCTCGATTGAACTTAATAATGATGTGGGAATTAACAACAACTCGTCTACGAGAATTGGTTGGCGGAACCATCTCGTTAACAACAAACAATGTAGTAATATTTTGCTTTCAGCCCCTCTTGTTGTAGGAGAAAATTTGGCTTTATGCAAAACCTATAGCACCACCTGCCAAATATGCATGTAGAGATAGTTGTTTATTCTTTTACCCCTCTCTTTGATGGCTTGCCGGCATATTCCATATGCTGACCTACACGGCTGCAACGTATCATGTTGCAGAGTACTTTTCCGACCAGGAGTGAGGCTAGGATCTATGCTCAACGACATGCCCTGGAGTCGGATGGACTCGTCTACCTGATGCTTCCGCTAGTCTTCGTTAGATATCTCATGAGATGGCCTTCAGCCACTTTATTGTAATTCATTATTGTAATAAAGTACTCGTTATGAGATTTCGATTATTTAAGTTGTGTGATTGAACTCTTGATATATACATTGATGTACTGAGTGTGTACCCGCATGATCTTGGGATGGTACGGAAACACCAGAGGCTTGACTCGTATTGAGTCGGGTCGCTACAGTACCAGGGACCATCGGGAGGGGTGTTGATGTCAACTGTTCTTCCCCTTGCAACGGTACTAGAAGAATGCTGCTAGCACTCTCTGACAATCAGAACTAGAAGAATGTTGTTGACGAGGGTAGAGTATTCGACGCAATTTGTTGATACCCCTATAGGAGGTGAGAGGATACTCTCAAGTATTAGCAGCTGAATCAGATTCAACCACACCTGAAAGATTAGTATCTGCAAGAAAAGTAGTAACAGCAAAGTAATATGATAACAACGGTGTCAGAAACGATCTGTTGACGGCAGACTATTTCTAACGATTGTATCAATGGCGCCAAGTTGCCTCATTGACGGAATTTTTAAGTTCCCGTCAACGACCAGCGAACCAAAATTGTAGCAGGTAGCAGCAGTGTAACGAGCAATAGCGGCAGCAAGGAACATCAGTAGTGACAGCAGTAGCAAGTAGCAACAGTAGCAATCAATAGTAGCAGCAGAGCAAGACAAGTAATAGCAGTACTAACAGTAGTAACAGCAGCAGAGCAAAACAAGTACCAGTAGCAGTAGGACAAACTCGTAGGTAATGGGTCGGTGATTTGTTTGGATGATATTCATCATGCAAAGCTATAACACGGAGAGATATGTGGCTAGCTCCCGTTCGTCAATGTGATGTAGGCATGCATTCCGTGTGTCGTCATACGTGCTTAGGGAAAAGAACTTGCATGACATCTATTGTCCATCCCTCCCGTGGAAGCGGGGTCCAAAAGGAAACTACGGGATATTAAGGTTCTCCTTTTAATAAAGAACTGGACCAACGCATTAGCACTTGGTGAACACATGAACTCCTCAAACTATGGTCATCACCGGGAGTGGTTCCGGTTATTGTCACTCCGGGGTTGCCGGATCATAACACATAGTAGGTAGCTACAACTTGCAAGATCGGATCTAAAACACACATATATTGGTGACAACATAATAATTTTAGATCTCAAATCATGGCACTCGGGCCCTAGTGACAAGCATTAAGCATGGCAAAGTAGTAGCAACATCAATCTCAGAACATAGTGGATACTAGCGATCAATCCCCATCAAAACTAACTCGATTACATGATAGATCTCATCCTACTCATCACTGCCCAGCGAGCCTACGAATAGATTACTCATGAACGACGAACAGCTTCATGGAATTGGAGAGGGAAGAAGGTTGATGATGACGATGGCGACGATTTCCCCTTACTGGAGCCCAAGACGGACTACAGATCTGCCCTCCGGATGAAGAACAGGTGGTGGCGGCGCCTCCGTATCGCAAACGCGACGAAAACTTCTCTTTTTATTTTTTTCTGGGACGAAAGTGAACTTATAGACCTGAGGTTGGGGCGGTAGAGCCGTGTGGGACCCACAAGCCTGCCCACCGCCACCAGGGGGGTGGTGGCGGATCCAGGGCTTGTGGCCCACTGGCCCACCCCCTCAGGTGGAACTTGGCGCAGATATTTTTCATATTTTCCAAAAATGCTCCCCGTAAATTTTCAGGACGTTCGGAGAACTTTGATTTCTGCACAAAAATCCAAGGCAATTCTGTTGAAAACAGCGTCAGTCCAGGTTAGTTCCATTCAAATCATGCAAATTAGAGTGCAAAACAAGGGCAAAAGAGTTTGGAAAAGTAGATACGATGGAGACGTATCAACTCCCCCAAGCTTAAAACCTTGCTTGTCTTCAAGCAACTCAGTTGACAAACTGAGAGAGAAAGAAAAACTTTGACAAACTCTGTTTGATCTTGTTGTTGCAACCATGTCTAACTCATAACCAGAATTTCAGCAAGATCACAAGTTAACCACATAAGCAAGTGACACAAAGGTCTCACAGTAAACTAATATCAATGGCATAATCAGCTAACGAGCAAATAATAATGAATTTAAAATACCAACACTTCAATCAAAACAAGCATGAAGCAATATGAATAGGTGGTATCTCGCTAGATCTTTCTGAGACTGCAAAACATAAATGCTGAGCACTTTCAAAGATCAAGGGCTGACTAAACATTGTAATTCATAGCAACGAAGATCCAGTCATAGTCATACTCAATATCAATCAAAAGCAAAGCATAAAAATGACAGAGGTGCTCTCTAATTGGTGCTTATATAAGAGGAGGATGACTCAACAGGAAAATAAATAGACAGGCCCTTCGCGGAGGGAAGCATTGATTTGCAGAGGTGCCAGAGCTCAAGCTTTGAAAACAGAGATAACAATTTTGGGTGGCATGCTTTCATTGTCAACGCAGTGACCAAGAGTTCTCAATATCTTCCAGTCTACTCATTCTATAGGCGGTTCCCAAACAGAAAAGTAAAGTTTTAACTCCCCCACCACAAATCAATCACACTCCACGGCTAGCGGAATCCTCGGGTACCGTCCATACTAACATCAATCCGGGGGGAGTCTTGTTTTACAGTTATGTTTTCGATTTAAGCGTGGAACTGGGCATTCCAATTACCGGCCCCTTTCTCTTGAATGACAGTGAATAAACACATGTCGAGGATAACACTCCTAACACGGAAGATACCAATAGCCCCCTGTCACCACATGAGAGGTTCGGCCATGCAAAACAAATTATTTCTTGAAGGTTTAGAGAATGGCACATGCAAATTTACTTGGAACGGCGGGTAGATACCGCAAATAGGTAGGTATGGTGGACTCTCATGAAAAAACTTTTGGGTTTATGGAAGTGGATGCACAAGCAGTATTCCGCTTAGTACAAGTGAAGGCTATCAAAAGACTGGGAAGCGACCAACTAGAGAGCGACAACAGTCATCAAGATGCAATGAGTTTGACTAACATTGAATGCAAGCATGAACAGGAAATAAATCACCATGAACACGAACATCATAGAGGCTATGTTGATTTTGTTTCAACTACATGCATGAACATGCGCCAAGTCAAGCCACTTGAAACATTCAAAGGAGAATACCATCCTATCATACTACATCATAGTCATCTCAAAATCTATGTTGGCATTCAAGACAAACCATTATAAGCTCTCACCTAAATAAGCATGGCATCAGAAACTATGATCTCTAACTTGTCATTGCAAACATGGTTTTCTCACAACAAAGCTGAATCTAGGTCGACAAGCTAGTCATATTTACAAAAACAAAATAGATAGAGTTCATACCAGCTTTTCCAGTCTCAGTCACTTCATCATATATCATCATTATTGCCTTTCATTTGCACGATCGAACGATGAAAACGATAATAAGCGCATTGGACTAAGCTGAATCTGCAGGCAAACACAAAGGAGAAGACAAAGTAATATGGCTCTTTGAAAGCTAAACAGGTAAGCAAGCAAAAGCCACTAAACATTGAAACCAATATCTTCTACCTTGACACAAAGAAAAAAGAAAGCTATTTAGACGGGAAAGCTCCCAACAAGCAAAAGAAGAAAGAAAAATATTTTTGGGTTTTCTCAAAAGGACACAAAACAAGAAAACAAGAAAATGAAAATAAACTAGCATGGATAAAACAGTGGCAAAGTGTAAACACCGGCTAACAAAGTGAAAGCATAAGCATGAATGTAAAGTCGGTGAGAACACGTACTCCCCCAAGCTTAGGATTTTGGCCTAGCTTGGTCTACTCCCATGGATGGTCTTGGCGAAACCCAAAATCATAATGGGTGTTATACAGGAGTGTTGCAGCCACTTCCTGAATAGATGGCTCACGAAGTCGAGCAGCAGTCGCCTCCCTCTCATACTCCTCTGTCTCTCCTATGGTTATGTAGTATCTTCGTTTTACCTAAAAGTCAAAGAAAGCAGGAGCAGGAAGGTTAATATGGAAAACACGTTGCCTCTTAAATATCAAGCAGTATAGGAGGGATCCATGATCTCTCTCAAGGAACTGGTAGCGTGTTAGAGTGACACGATCAAGGTAGGCTACACGGAGAGGAGGGTCTTCTGGACGGATGGAAACTCCAAGAAAATTTGCTAAGCGTGTAGCATAAACTCCACCAAAGAAATCCCCCTCACTCGCATTTTTATTCAGCCTCCTTGCTATTATAGCTCCCATATTGAAGCTCATGTCACATGTTACTGCGCTCTTAAGGATACTAAGGTCGGAAGCGCATAGGTGACAATGTGCACCCTTGTCGTTAATGCACCTACCTATGAAGAGGGCAAGGTAGTGCAAGGCAGGGAAATGGATGCTTCCTATGGTGGCTTGCGTGATATCTCTAGTTTCTCCAACAGTTATACTGGAGACAAAGTCTCTGACCGAAGACTTAGAAAGATCATTAATACTACCCCCATCGGGTATCTTGCAAGTCCTATTGAAGTCCTCCAAATCCACGGTATAGGATTTATCGTACAGATCAAACAGTATGGATGAGTCACAGCCAACTAATAATTTAAATCTACGCACGAAAGAGGCAGTGAGCATAGCATACTGTTCACATTTATCTGAGAGGAATTCTTCTAACCCAACATTGCGGACAAGTGTATCAAACTCATCCTTGAAATCTTCTTCGATCATGAACTCATCCGAAGGCCATTCACATGGTTGCACCGGTGCGTCCCTTAGTTGAAAAGGTTCAGGCTCCCGAAAAGAAAGACGGGGACCCTTCTTACTAGAGGAACCACCATGAAACTTCCTCCTGAACATAATTTCCTTTTGCTGAAAGTTTTGAAGTTCAAGAGAAAAGTGAATGAGGACCAACCATACCTTGTAGCAACTACTCCTACTAGTGCCTAGAGACCGTATCACGCGCTAAAACTACTTGGGACCAACTAAAATCAACCTTTCAAGCTCAAGAACAGGGTCACCAAGGTAGCAAGAATACGCGAAGGATAAAGCACTAGAGCAAAAACTAATTGGACCAATGGAGGAGTCACTTACCAAGGAGCAATTTCCCCAAAACGGTTCAGAGAATGGTGCTTTGAGCAAGGAGATCAAAAATCACAGCCAAATGAGCAAGACCACGGGTTTGAGCTACGAAACAATTTTTTCTAGAGGTGGAAGAAGAGGCTGGGAGATGGAATGAGTGGAGGGGGTCCCTGTGGGCCCCACAAGCTTTTTACCCCGCCACCAGGAGGTGGCGGTGGCAGGGCTTGTGGCCCACTGGTTTGGCCCCTAGGCCAGCTCTCAGGCCCAGTAATTTTCAAAAATTCCAGAAAAAATCATACTAGATTTTCAGGGCCATCGGAGAACTTCTATTTTTGAGGTATTTTTCTCCGGGACGCTAAAACAGAAAACAGGAAAAGCTAAACTAATTCTATCATTTTTCTTCTAAGCAACAGAAAATGAAAGCTTAAAACAGAGGTATGTGACTCTTTGATTCGTCCGTTTCATGGTCATCGAAAGAAATCCGTCAATGGGGTTGATCAAATCCTTATGACAAAACCTTCTCGAATCGCAAGAGAGAACGGAGAATTTTTGAATAGTCACTAAGTCACCTCAATGGGGATATGTATCTCCCCAACAAGCAAATCATACTTCATCTTTGCACGAGGAATAGGGCATTCAAAGCTCCCAATGAGAATCGATGAAGTCTTTTCGATAGCATTGATGCAATGTACTTGATATCATTTCTTCAGAAAGTGCATTGTGTGCTCATTACCGTTGACATGGAAAGTGACATTGCCTTTGTTGCAATCTATAACAGCCCCTGCAGTGTTTAAAAAGGGTCTTCCGAGGATGACAGCCATGGCATCGTCCTCGGGAATATCCAAGATAACAAAGTCTGTTAAGATAGTAGTGTTAGCAACTACAATAGGCACATCCTCGCAAATGCCGATAGGGAAAGCAATTGATTTGTCGGCCATTTGCAGAGAAATTTCAGTGGGTGTCAACTTATCCAATTCAAGTCTACGATAAAGAAAGAGCGGCATAACACTAACACCGGCTCCAAGGTCCATAAGGCAGTTCTTATGTAGTTTCCTTTAATGGAGCAAGGTATAGTGGGCACTCCGGGATCACCAAGTTTCTTAGGAGTTCCACCTTTGAAAGTGTAGTTGGCAAGCATGGTGGAGATCTCAAGATCTGGTATCTTCCGTTTATTAGTCACGATATCTTTCATGTACTTGGCATACGGAGACATCTTGAGCATATCAGTTAACCGCATCTGCAGAAAGATGGGTCTTATCATCTCAACGAAGCGCTCAAAATCCTCATCATCCTTTTTCTTGGATGGCTTAGGAGGGAAGGGCATAGGTCTCTGAACCCATGGCTCCCTTTCTTTACCATGCTTCCTAGCAATGAAGTCATTCTTATCGTATTTCTTTGGTTGTGGGTTATCAGGATTAACCGTAGGTTCAATCTCCACATCCTCATCATTGCTAGGTTGCGCATTATTATGAACATCGCTGTCCATATTGTCACCAGGTTCATGTTCATCACCAGATTGTGTTTCTGCATCAGACACAGAAATATCATTTGGTTCTTCAGGTGTGACAGTATTTGATGAACTGGCATGTAGGTTTCTATCATCCTTCTTCTTCTCCTTAGGATGACTAGGTGTATCAGCATTGATTCCTTGAGAATCTTGATCAATTCTCTTAGGATGACCTTCAGGATACAAAGGTTCCTGAGTCGTTTTGCCTCCTCTAGTAATGACTCTGACAGAGTTGTCATTTAATTCATTGGGCAAGTCATTCTGAGCTTTAAGTACTTGTTCTACCTGAGTAGTAATCATAGAGGCATGTTTACTCAGAAGCTTCAAATCATTGACATTTATGTCTACACAAGCACTTAAATGGCTAAGCCTACGAGTACTTTGTTCCAAATGTCTGCTAACATAATCATTGAAACTCTGTTGTTTGGCAACAAAGTTGTCAAATTCATCAAAGCACAGGCTAGCAGGTTTATAAAAAGGAATATCACTCTCATCAAACCTACGCAGAGAATTCACTTCTACTACCTGTATCGGGTTATCGAGACCATGGATCTCTTCGATAGGTGGTAGATTTTTGACATCTTCAGATCTAATGCCTTTCTCTTGCATAGATTTCTTGGCTTCTTGCATATCTTCAGGACTGAGGAATATAATACCTCTTTTCTTCGGAGTTGTCTTAGGAGGTGGTTCGGGAATAGTCCAAGCATTGTCGTTGATCAAGATGTTATTCAGTAGGGTCTCAGCTTGTTCTACAGTTCGTTCCCTAAAAACACAACTGGCACAACTATCTAGGTGGTCTTTAGAGGCATCGGTAAGTCCGTTATAGAGGATATCAAGTATCTTGTTCTTCTTAAGAGGGTGATCTGGCAAAGCATTATGTAGTTGGACGAGCCTCCGCCAAGCTTGTGGAAGACTCTCTTCTTGGAGTTGAGCAAAGTTGTATATTTCCTGCAAGGCAGCTTGCTTCTTATGGGTAGGGAAATATTTCTCACGGAAGTAATAGACCATCTCCTGGGGACTACTCACACATCCAGGAGCAAGAGAGGTGAACCTGACTTTAGCATCATCCATTAAAGAGAAAGGAAACAGCTTAAGGATATAGTAGTGGCGGATCTTCTCCTCATTAGTGAAAAGGGTGGCTATATCGTGTAGTTTGGCAAGATGGGCTACGACCGTCTCAGACTCATAACCATGAAAATGATCAGATTCGACTAGAGAGATTATCTCAGGATCGGCAAAGAATTCATAATACTTATCGATGATAAAGATAGGTGAAGTGGCAAACTTCGGGTCGTATTTCATCTTAGCTTTCAGAGATTTTTCCTTCCACTTGACAAGTAATTTCTCAGCGTCATAGGCATCCTTACACGCAAGAAAATCCTCAGCTATCTCTCCCTCCATAACGTAACCCTCAGGTATATCAGGCAATTCATATCTAGGAGAGCTAGATCTAGAAGGAGCAAAAGCAGGTTCTATTTCAATAGTATCGGTAGTATCAGAAGCATCACAAGCATTGGCAGTAACTCTAGCATTATGAGCATCAAGGAACACCCCTAGTGGAACATCACGCAAAGTAGTATCTCTAGCATCATAAGGCAAGGCAGTATCAGGCATAGTATCTCTAGCAGTATCAAGCATAGCATCATCAGGCATAGTATCAATCATAGCATCTCTAGCAGTATCAGGCAAAGCGGTATCAGGCACAGTATCAAGCATAGCATCTCTAGCAGTAGCATCATAAGCATCATCAAGCACAGGCGACATATCAAGATTTCTAGCAGGAGGTGATGTCGCAAACTTACTCATAACTGAAGGTGAATCAAGTGCAGAGCTAGATGGCAATTCCTTACCTCCCCTCGTAGTTGAGGGCAAGACTTTGGTCTTCGGATCCTTCAGATTCTTCATAGTGATAAGTAGATATAAATCCCAAGTGACTCAGAGAATATAGCAATACCTCCCCGGCAACGGCGCCAGAAAAATGCTTGATGTCAATTGTTCTTCCCCTTGCAACGGCGCCAGAAGAATGCTGCTAGCACTCTCCGGTAATCGAAAATAGAAGAATGTTGGTTGCGGCCCACGAGCGCGTGGGATCGTAGCAGTTTTCGAGGGTAGAGTATTCGACCCAATTTGTTGATACACCTATAGGAGGTGAGAGGATACTCTCAAGTATTAGCAGCTGAGTGTGTCAGATTCAACCACACCTGAAAGATTAGTATCTGCAAGCAAAGTAGTAACAGCAAAGTAGTATGATAACAACGGTGTCAGAAACGATCTATTGATGGCAGACTATTTCTAAGGATTGTATCAATGGCGCCAAGTTGCCTCATTGACGGAATTTGTCAGTTCCCGTCAGCGACCAGCGAACCAAAATTGTAGCAGGTAGCAGCAGTGTAACAAGCAATAGCAGCGGCAAGGAACAATAGTAGTGACAGCAGTAGCAAGTAGCAATAGTAGCAAGCAACAGTAGCAGCAGAGCAAGACGAGTAACAGCAGTAGCAACAGTAGTAACAGCAGCAGAGCAAAAAAAGTAACAGTAGCAGTAGGACAAACTCGTAGGCAATGGGTCGGTGATTTGTTTGGATGATATTCATCATGAAACAGCTATAACATGGAGAGATATGTGGCTAGCTCGGGTTCGTCAATGTGATGTAGGCATGCATTCCGTGTGTCGTCATACGTGCTTAGGGAAAAGAACTTGCATGACATCTATTGTCCATCCCTCCCGTGGCAGCGGGGACCAAAAGGAAACTACGGGATATTAAGGTTCTCCTTTTAATAAAGAACCGGACCAACGCATTAGCACTTGGTGAACACATGAACTCCTCAAACTATGGTCATCACCGGGAGTGGTTCCGGTTATTGTCACTCCGGGGTTGCCGGATCATAACACATAGTAGGTAACTACAACTTGCAAGATCGGATCTAAAACACACATATATTGGTGACAACATAATAATTTCAGATCTGAAATGATGGCACTCAGGCCCTAGTGACAAGCATTAAGCATGGAAAAGTAGTAGCAACATCAATCTCAAAACATAGTGGATACTAGGGATCAACCCCATCAAAACTAACTCGATTACATGATAGATCTCATCCTACTCATCACTGCACAACGAGCCTACGAATAGATTACTGACGAACGACGAAGAGCTTCATGGAATTGGAGAGGGAAGAAGGTTGATGATGACGATGGCGACGATTTCCTCTCTCCAGAGCCCAAGACGGACTCCAGATCTGCCCTCCAGATGAAGAACAGGTGGTGGCGGCGCCTCCGTATCGCAAACGCGACGAAAACTTCTCTTTTTATTTTTTTGGGACGAAAGTGAACTTATAGACCTGAGGTTGGGGGCGGCAGAGCCGTGTGGGCCCCACAAGCCTGCCCACCGCCACCAGGGGGTGGTGGCGGAGCTAGGGCTTGTGGCCCATTGGCCCACCCCCTCAGGTGGAACTTGGCGCAGATATTTTTCATATTTTCCAAAAATGCTCCCCATAAATTTTCAGGACGTTTGGAGAACTTTGATTTCTGCACAAAAATAACATCAAGGCAATTCTGCTGAAAACAACGTCAGTCGAGGTTAGTTCCATTCAAATCATGCAAATTAGAGTGCAAAACAAGGGCAAAAGAGTTTGGAAAAGTAGATATGATAGAGACGTATCAGGTGTCACGCCCCGAGGGGCCTTATGGGCTGTGGGAGGATACAAACCTGCCCCTAGTGGGCTAACATAAGCTCCCACTAAGGCCCATGAGGTTTCAGAGGCAAAAACCCAAAGGTGGAAAAGGTGGAAAGGGTTTCCAAGTGGAAAGGAGGAATCCTACTCCTAGTAGGATTGGAGTAGGACTCCTCCACCTCCAATTTCGGCCAAACCTTGAGGGTTTAAGGCTGACTCTTCCGCTCCCTCCCTCCTATATATACTAGAGATATTGAGGGTTTTTTAGACATAGAAAAACAGCCACGTGCTATCGTCTCTCTCTAGATTTGTTTCTCCTCTAGTCTAGTTTCAGCGGTGCTTAGGCAAAGCCCTGCTGGAATAGCTCCACCACCACCACCACCATGCCGCCGTGTTGGCGAAATCATCTACCTCTTCGCCCCTCTTGCTGGATTAAGAAGGCGGGGATCGTCATCGAGCTGTACGTGTGATGAACGCGGAGGTGTTGTCCGTTCGGCACTAGATCGGGATGGATCGTGATGGGATCGCGGGACGGATCGTGATGAGATCGCGGGATGGGCTGCGATTTGGATCACGAAGATGTTGCACTACATCAACTGCGTTATATACGCTTCCGCTTAGCGATCTACAAGGGTATGTAGATTCACTCTCCCCTCTCGTAGATGATCATCACCATGGATAGGTATTGCGTGTGCGTAGGAAATTTTTTGTTTCACATGCGACGTTCCCCAACAGTGGCATCATGAGCTAGGTTCATGCGTAGATGATATCTTGAGTAGAACACAAAAGAGTTTGTGGGCGTTGATGTTCGATTTTCTGCCCTCCTTAGTCTTTTCTCGATTCAGCGGTATTGTTGGATTGAAGCGGCTCAGACCAACCTTACTCGTATGCTTACGAGAGACCGGTTTCATCACCCAACATCCAACTTCTTGCATAAAGATGACTGGCGGGTGTTTGTTTCTTCAACTTTAGTTGAATCGGATTTGACCGAGGCGGTCCTTGGAGAAGGTTAAATAGCAGTTTGCATATCACTGTTGTGGCTTTGCGTAAGTAAGATGTGATCATACTAGATAACCATAGCACCCACGTAAAACATGCAACAACAAATTAGAGGACGTCTAACTTGTTTTTGCAGGTACGCATATGATGTGATATGGCCAAAGAAAAGATTTGATATATTGGATGTATGAGATGATCATGTTGTAATAGTTAAATATCGACTTGCACGTCGATCCTACGGCAACCCGCGGGAGCCATAGGGTTGTCTTTAAACTAACGTTTGTGCTTGCAAATGCGTTTACTATATTGCTAGGTAGTAGCTTTAGTATTAATAGCATAGATAGCACGACAACCTCGATGGCGGCACAATGATGGAGATCATGGTGTGGTGCCGGTGACGATGAAGATCATGCCGGTGCTTTGGTGATGGAGATCAAGAAGCACAAGATCATGACCATATCATCTCACTTATGAATTGCATGTGGTGTTAATCCTTTTATGCACCTTATTTTGCTTAGAACGATGGTAGCATTATAAGGTGATCCCTCACTAAAATTTCAAGATAAAATTGTGTTCTCCCAGAGTGTGCTCCGATGTGATAGTTCGTCGTTTCGAGACACCACGTGTTGATCGGGTGTGATGGACTCAATGTTCACATACAACGGGTACAAAACAGTTGCACACGCGGAACACTTGGGTTAAACTTGACGAGCCTAGCATGTACATACATGGCCTCGGAACACAAGAGACCGAAAGGTCGAGCATGAATCATATAGTTGATATGATCAACATGAAGATGTTCACCACTGAAACTACACTCAACTCACGTGATGATCGCACTTGAGTTAGTGGATTTGGATCCTGCGCCACTCGAATGACTAGAGGGATGTCTATTTGAGTGGGAGTTATTAGTAATATGATTAGCTAAACTCAATTATCATGAACATAGTCAAAAGGTCTTTGCAAATTATGTTGTAGCTTGCATTGTTGCTCTACTGTTTTTGATATGTTCCTAGAGAAAATTTAGTTGAAAGATGATAGTAGCAATTATGCGGACTGGGTCCGTAAACTGAGGATTGTCCTCATTGTTGCGCAGAAGGCTTATGTCCTTAATGCACCGCTCGGTGTGCTGAACCTCGAGCGTCATCTGTGGATATTGCGAACATTTGACATACATGTTTTTATGATTACATGATAGTTCAGTGTGTAATGCTTAATGACTTAGAATTGAGGCGCCAAAGACGTTTTGAATGTCATGGAACATATGAGATGTTCCAAGAGATGAAATTGGGATTTCATGCTTGTGCCCTTGTTGAGAGGTATGAGACATCCGATAAGATTCTTTGTCTACAAATTAAGGGAGAAAAGCTCAATCGTTGAGCATGTGCTCAAATTGTCTGAGTGCTAAAATCGCTTGAATCGAGTGGGAGTTAATCTTCCAGATGAGATAGTGATGGTTCTCCAAAGTCATTGCCACCAAGCTACTAGAGCTTCGTGATGAACTATAATAGATCAGGGATAGATATGATGATCCTTGAGCTATTCGCGATGTTTGAAACCACAAAAGTAGAAATCAAAAAGGAGCATCAGTTGTTGATGGTTAGTAAAACCACTAGTTTCAAGAAGGGCAAGGGCAAGAAGGGATACTTCATGAAACGGCAAACCAGTTGCTGCTGTAGTGAAGAGACCCAAGGTTGAACCCAAACCCGAGACTAAGTGCTTCTGTAATGAGGGGAACAGTCACTGAAGAGGAACTACCCTAGATACTTGCTAGAAGAGAAGGCTAGCAAAATCGACAGAATTATATTAGATATACATGATATTGATGTGTACTTTACTAATACTCCCAGTAGCACGAGGGTATTAGATACCGATTCGGTTGCTAAGTGTTAGTAACTCAAAATAAAATCTAGGAATAAACGAAGACTAGCTAAAGGCGAGGTGACTATATGTGTTGGAAGTGTTTCCAAGGTTGATGTGATCAAACATCGCACACTCCCTCTACCATCGGGATTAGTGTTAAACCTAAATAATTGTTATTTGGTGTTTGCGTTGAGCATGAACATGATTAGATCGTGTTTATTGCAATATGATTATTCATTTAAAGAGAATAATGGTTATTCTATTTGCTTGAATAAATACCTTCAATGGTTTATTTAATCTCGATCATAGTGGTACACATGTTCATAATATCGATGCCGAAAGATACAAAGTAGTAATGATAGTACGACTTACTTGTGGCACTGCCTCTTGAGTTATATTGGTATAAAATGCATGAAGGAGCTCCATGCTGATGGATCTTTGTACTCACTCATTTTTGAAACGTTTGAGACATGCAAACCATGCCTATTGGTATAAACGCATGAAGAAACTCCATGGAGCTGGATCGTTTGGACTCACTTGATTTTGAATCACTTGAGGCATGCAAATCATACCACGTGGGCAAGATGACTGAAGGCCTCGTTTTTCCAGTGAGATGGAACAAGAAAGTAACTTGTTGGAAGTAAAACATTTTGATGTATGCAGTCCAATGAGTGCTGAGGCACGCAGTGGATATCGTTATGTTCTTACTTCACTGGCGATTTGAGTAGATACACGAGTATTTGCTTGATGAATCACAAGTCTGAAATATTGAAAAGTTCAAGCTATTTCAGAGTGAAGATCGTCGTGACAAGAGGATAAAATGTCTACGATATGATCGTAGAGATGAATATCTGAGTTGCGAGTTTAGTACACAGTTAAGAAATTGTGGAAATTGTTTCGCAACTCATGCCACCTCGAACACCATAGTGTGATGGTGTGTCCGAACGTCATAGCCGCGCCCTATTGGATATAGCGCATACTATGATGTCTCTTATCGAAATACAACTATCGTTTTGGGTTAGGCATTAGAGACAACCGCATTCACTTTAAATAGGGCACCACGTAATTCCGTTGAGATGACAACGTATGAACTATGGTTTGGAGAAACCTAAGTTGTTGTTTCTTAAAAGTTTGGGGCTACGACGCTTATGTGAAAAAGTTTCAGTCTGATAAGCTCGAACCCAAGGCGGATAAATGCATCTTCATAGGATACCCAAAACAGTTGGGTACATCTCCTATCTCAGATCTGGAAGCAAAGTGTTTGTTTCTAAAAACGGGTCCTTTCTCGAGGAAAAGTTTCTCTCAAAGGAATTGAGTGGGAGGATGGTGGAAACTTGATGAGGTTACTGAACCGTCACTTCACCCAGTGTGTAGCAGGGCGCAGGAAGTTGTTCCTGTGGTGCCTACACCAATTGAAGTGGAAGCTAATGACAGTTATCATGAAACTTCGGATCAAGTTACTACAAACCTCGTAGGTCGACAAGGTTACGTACTGCTTCAGAGTGGTACGCTAACCCTGTCTTGGAGGTCATGTTGTTGGACAACAATGAACCTACGAGCTATGGAGAAGCGATGGTGGGCCCAGATTCCGACAAATGGCTAGAGGCCATGAAATCCGAGAGGGGATCCATGTATGAAAGCAAAGTGTAGACTTTGGAGGAACTACTTGATGGTCGTAAGACTATTAAGTACGGATGGATCTTTAAAAGGAAGACAGGCGATGATGGTGAAAAGTCACCATTAAGAAAAGCTCGACTTGTCGCAAAGATGGTTCCGACAAGTTCAAAGAGTTGACTATGATGAGACTTTCTCACTCGTAGCGATGCTAAAAGTCTGTTGGAATTATGTTAGCAGTTGCTGCATTATTTATGAAATGTTGCACATAGGATGTGAAAACATTGTTTCCTCGATGGTTTCCTTGAGGAAAGGTTGTATCTGATACAACCAGAAGGTTTTGTCGATCCTAAGGATGCTAACAAGTATGCAAGCTCCATCGATCCATTTATGGACTAGTGCAAGCATCTCGGAGTTGGAATCAGCGCTTTGATGAGGTGATCAAGGTGTTTGGGTTTATACAAGGTTTATGAGAAACTTGTATTTCCAAAGAAGTGAGTGGAAGCACTATAGAATTTCTGATAAGTATATGTGGTAGACTTATTGTTGATCGAAAGTAATGTAGAATTTCTAGAAAGCATAAAGGGTTGTTTGAAAGGAGTTTTTCAAAGGAAAACCTGGATAGAGCTACTTGAACATTGAGCACCAAGATCTATAGAGATAGATCAAAATGCTTAATAGAACTTTCAATGAAATGCGTGCCTTGACAAGTTTTTGAAGGAGTTCAAAACAGATCAGCAAAGAAGGAGTTCTTGGTTGTGTTGTAAGGTGTGAATTTGAGTAAGACTCAAAGCCCGACCACGGCAGAAGAAAATGAAAGGACGAAGGTCGTCCCCTATGACTTAGCTGTAGGCTCTAAAGTATGCCATGTTGTGTACCGCACCTGATGTGTGCCTTGCCATGAGTCTGTCAAGGGGTACAAAGAGTGATCTAGGATTGAATCACTGAACATCGGTCAAAGTTATCCTTAGTAACTAGCGGACTGAGGATTTTTTTTCTCGATTATGAAGGTGCTTAAAGAGTTAATCGTAAAGGGTTACGTCGATGCAAGCTTTGACACTAATCTGAATAACTGTGAGTAGTAAACTGGATTCGTACAGTGGACCAGTCATTTGGAATAGTTCCAAATGGTGCATAGTAGCAACATCTATAGGATGACATAGAGATTTGTAAAGCACACACGGATCTGAAAGGTTCAGATCCATTGACTAAAAACCTATCTCACAAGCAAGACATGATCGAACCCCAGAACTGTATGGGTGTTAGATTCATTACAATCACACAGTGATCTGAACTAGATTATTGACTCTAGTGCAAGTGGGTGACTGTTGGAAATATGCCCTAGAGGCAATAATAAATTGGTTATTACTATATTTCCTTGTTCATGATAATCGTTTATTATCCATGCTATAATTGTATTGATTGGAAACTCAAATACATGTGTGGATACATAGACAAAACATTGTCCCTAGTAAGCCTCTAGTTGACTAGCTCGTTGATCAAAGATGGTTAAGGTTTCCTAGCCATAGACAAGTGTTGTCACTTGATAACGGGATCACACCATTAGGAGAATGATGTGATGGACAAGACCCAAATTATAAACGTAGCATATAATTGTGTCAGTTTATTGCTATTGTCTTCTGCCTGTCAATGTATTTGTTCCTATGACCATGAGATCATGCAACTCCCGGACACCGGAGGAATACCTTGTGTGTATCAAACGTCGCAACGTAACTGGGTCACTATAAAGTTGCTCTACGGGTATCTCCGAAGGTGTCTGTTGGGTTGGTGTGAATCGAGACTGGGATTTGTCACTCCGTATGACAGAGAGGTATCTCGGGGCCCACCGGTAATACAACATCACAATAAGCCTTGCAAGCAATGTGACTAAGGAGTTAGCCACGAGATCTTGTATTATGTAACGAGTAAAGAGACTTGCCAATAAAGATATTGAACTAGGTATAGAGATACAGACGATCGAATCTCGGGCAAGTAACATACCGAAGGACAAAGGGAACAACATACGGGATTAACTGAATCCTTGACATATTGGTTCAACCGATAAAGATCTTCATAGAATATGTAGGAGGCAATATGGGCATCCAGGTCCCGCTATTGGTTATTGACCGTAGAGGTGTCTCGGTCATGTTTGCATAGTTCTCGAACCCGCAGGGTCTGCACACTTAAGGTTCGGTGACGTTTCGGTATAGTTGAGTTATAGGTGTTGGTAACCGAAAGTTGTTCAGAGTCCCAGATGAGATCCCGGACGTCACGAGGTGCTCCAGAATGGCCCGGTGGTAAAGATTGATATATAGGAAGTCCTGTTTTGGTCACCAGAAAAGTTTCGGGCTCATCGGTAGTGTACCAGGAGTGCCGGGAGGGTACCGGGGAACATCGGGAGGGGTGTCACGCTCCGAGGAGCCTTGTGGGTTGTGGGAGGATACAAACCAGCCCCTAGTGGATTGACATAAGCTCCCACTAAGGCTCATGAGGTTTGAGAGGCAAAAATCCATAGGTGGAAAAGGTGGAAAGGGTTTCCAAGTGGAAAGGAGGAATCCTACTCCTAGTAGGATTGGAGTAGGACTCTTCCACCTCCAATTTCGGCCAAACCTTGACGGTTTGAGGCTCCCTCCTCCCCTGCCTCCCTCCTATATATAATAGAGGTATTGAGGGTTTTTGAGACACACAAAAACTGCCACGTGTTGCCGTCTCTCTCTAGATCTGTTTCTCCTCTAGTCTAGTTTCAGCGGTGCTTAGGCGAAGCCCTGCTGGAATAGCTCCACCACCATGCCGCCTTGTTGGAGAACTCATCTACCTCTTCGCCCCTCTTGCTGGATCAAGAAGGCAGGGATCGTCATCAAGCTGTATGTGTGCTGAACGCGGAGGTGTCGTCCGTTCGGCACTAGATAGGGATGGATAGTGATGGGATCGCGAGATGGATTGTGATGAGATGCAGGACGGGCTGCGAATTAAATCGCGAAGATGTTCCACTACATCAAACGCGTTATATACGCTTCCGCTTAGTGATCTACAAGGGTATGTAGATTCACTCTCCCCTCTCGTAGATGATCATCACCAAGGATAGGTATTGCGTGTGCGTAGGAATTTTTTTGTTTCCCATGCGACGTTCCCCAACAATCACTACCACTATTCGACGACCCGTTGAGCCAGCTCTCCAACAACCCTAGCCGCACATCAAACGGAGGACCAAACAGAAAATCTGGGGCATTTGCTCCCCACTGACCTTGCCGGCGGCTAAACGCCGGTGGGTTTGACCCCATTTGACCACCATTAGCCTCACCATGTCTATGACAAGTGGGCCCGGGCTTTGGTTAATTTTCGGTTAGAATTAAATTAACACTAATTAACCTTTATACCGAAGGTCCTATTTGCGGCGTTCAGCGGCAAATAGACGTCCCTTCACACTGTACGCGCCACACTAGGTTGGCCCATTCGAGTTGAATTGAAGCAAGCTGTCGGACGAAAAAATGTGCTCCCAAGCTAGGATTCGAACTCCTACCTACTACTTGTATATGTATGGCTAACCAGTACACCTATCAAGCATTGCTTACATAAGGAGGAGAGCAAGCTTCAAAGAACTAAATTTAGCCGCATAAATAGAACATTACTTCAAAAATTGCAAACAATGTTTTAAATTTCAAACACTTTATTGAAGTTACGAATAATTTGTAACAAACGTGAACAATTTTCAAAACTTCTCGCCATCGTTTAAGATTATGTAGAAATTTCAAATGCAACATATTTTGACATTTCAAACAATATTTGAAAATTGATCATTTTTCCAATTTCTAGTACATTTTAAAAACATGAAATTTTTTTAAAGCGTGAACACTTTTCAGATTCCAGAAATGCTTTGAAAATGTGAATTTTTTTTGAATTGGTGAACAAATTTGAAATCAAGGATAAAATTTTTAAATTCAAAAGAAAATAAGTGAGAACAACTGGGAAATCTAGAACAATTTTGAAAGTGCAAACATTTTTAAATAGTTGAATGAACAATTAAAACTGAACTTTTCTCTAAACTTCCGAACATTTTTTGAAGACCCGAACATTTCTTCAATTGTTAGCCAAAATTTGAAAACTGGAACAACTTTTGTAAATCAGAACAAAACTTTGTGAAGGGGAAAATTCTTTAAAAAATGAATTTGTGAGAGGGAATAAAATTTGAATTTGTGAACAAATTTTGAGAACAGTAACATTTTTTAAGTTTGTGAACACATTTTGAAAATGAACATTTTGAAAAACTTTGAACATTTTGTGTGAATCTCAAACAAAATATTCAGAAATCATAATTTGTTTTGAAATTTCAAACATTTTTTGAAGTTAGCAAACATTTTTTAAAATATGAAAGTAGGAACAACTTTCTGAATTCCGAACAATATTTGAAATTTCCAAAATATGTTTTGGAAGTATGAAAGTAAACTTGGAAACAGAAAAAGGAAATGGAAACGGAACAGAAAGAAAAGGAAATAGGAGAAAAGAACTAAAATTGAAAAAAAACCTGGAATGAACTAACTATTTAAATGGGTCGGCCTAGTTGCTTCGCTAGTGCGCGTGCTTGTGCGATGCGGCTACAATTTAACGCAGCGTGTGGCAAATAGTTCCCTGTTAAACATAGTGGCAAATAGGAAATTCTATAGTTAAAACCCCGACCTTCAAAAATAAACATAGCCCAAAGAGTTCCACAAGGCCATACCGACATGGATCACGTACTAGGAAAGCCCATTTTCGTTCGCGAGCCGTTCGTTCTACGAACTTCCATACTTTCACTTGCCCATATTCCCCCTTCGTGCCCTTTCCTGTGCAGCCTTTTATCTAACTTTTGGAACGAACTTTCTGTGCAAAATTGTTGCCTTTTCCGTTCTGGGATGAAGCACAGACATGACGCTTATGTGCACGGATCGTCCCAAGTGGATCACATGAGTGTGTCTTAAAGCATCTCTAGCAAAACCTCATAGAGCATCTCTAGCAAATTCTTTAAAAATCGGTCCTTAAAAACAAGTTAAACTGTTTTTACGATATAAAATTGCTCCGAAAAGAACAAACCCCATAAATGGAACTGTATATCATTATAGTTTTTTCTTTCCTCCCGTTCCAGCAAGTCGTCTCCATCCACGACGTGCCTCGTCCTAGTGCTCCACTATAGCCCATTTTTGGTTCTTTTTTCCTCCCACCCCGACGAGCCATGGTGTGCCCCGCCCCGGCGCTTTGGTTCGTCCCGACATCGCACGCCTCGTCCCGGCCACGCATGCAGTGGAGGAGCCACGCACCGTCCGCCCCGACCGCGCGCTCCCTTGCGATCCCGCACGTCCTCGATTGAGCCCGGCACTGCTCATCGCCGTGCATGGGTACCCGGTAGTGGCCGCGCGAGCTCCCCCCCCCCCCCCCCCCCCGTCCTGATTCGGGCCGTCGGTAGCCTGCTCCGTCCTGTCCGTTGAAGGTCGAGCTGGTCGCAATTCAGACCGGCGGCGGCAAAATCCGGCGTGCGACGACGGAATCCGATGAGTTTCAGATAGATTCCGGCCAACTACACGTCGGCGCGTCGAGATATGACCGCGACGCGTCGAGATATGACCGCTTTTATGAGCTAAACTATATATTGCCTTTTTTTTGGGTTTGATCACTTTAATGTGTCTCCTAGAGTTGCTGTTAATCATGGTCTTCATGGGTGATGCCGACGTGGTGTGCATGTGTGTGTCTCACGGAATGATTCGTCAAAGGCAAGGAGATATCGGTGACAAAATGAGCAAGAACACCACAGGGGCTGCACGGCGGTAATCATGCCAGAAGATTTGGCGACGAGCATCGATTTGGGGGGAGTCATGATGAGCCAAAGCCCGCTCACATCGCTGCGGCTGGGCATCCTTATCTTGTGGAAGAACGCAGGAGGGCTCTTCGTCGCAGTAAACAAAAGCAAAAGCAAGGTGATGTTCGAAGTTTTCACCAAAACACACACCACGAAACAGGCAGTAAAAAGAAGTAATAACATGCGAGGAAGAAAAAGCAAGTATATATACCAGTGGTAAAAAAACAGAACAGCATCTGCCAGGAGAATCGGCAATGTTGGTTCGATCGCGTACAATGTGATGAGACCACATCCACACTGGGCCCCGTGACCCAAAAAGGAGACTGTGAAAGGGAGAACAACCGCTGCAGCAGCAGAGAATCAAAGATCCAAATGGGAAACCACGCCCCGGTCGGTGCACGGCGCCCACCCCCGCCCCGTTCTCTTCTCGACGCTCTTTTTTTCACCCCAGACCCAGAGGATGCGTAGGAAGGATAGGAGCACGGTTTTTTAAAGACCGCACCGTTCTGTTCACCGACGACGTACGGGGTCGAGCCGATACAATTACAAGTAGCGGCAGCCCATCAGCCTCGGCGCAGCAGCACGGCCAGTCGTACGTCCTCGTCCGGTCGCTTCAGTTGAGCCTCTCCGTGTCCTCCCTTCCCCCGTTGTCTCGTCTCTTGTTGTCCGGGGCCATGGGGAGGGCGCCGTGCTGCGACAGGGCGGCGGTGAACCGGGGCCCGTGGTCGCCGGAGGAGGACGACGCGCTGCGCGACTACATGCAGCGCCATGGCAACACCGGCAGCTGGATCACCCTCCCCGCCAAAGCCGGTGAGTTCGCTCGCTCGCTCGCTGCCCCTTCCATGCCCGGCCGTGCCTTTGGTCGTTCTTGATGTGTCTCCGTCGTGTGTGTGTGTAGGGCTCAAGAGGTGCGGCAAGAGCTGCAGGCTGCGGTGGCTCAACTACCTGCGCCCGGACATCCGCCACGGCGGCTTCACCGACGAGGAGGACGCCATCATCTACTCCCTCTACAGCCAGCTCGGCAGCAAGTAAGCATGCACTCTCCTTGTCGATCGGCAGGCCATCGTTTTCGGTTCCTGGCCGGCATGACCGATGGAGACGGCCGCGGACGCGCGCTGGCATTCATGGCAGGTGGTCGCTGATAGCGTCGCAGCTGGAGAGGAGGACGGACAACGACGTCAAGAACCACTGGAACACCAAGCTCAAGAAGCGCCTCGTCGCCGCGGCCGCCGCCTTCCCGGCTGCCCCCTCCTCCCGCCGCCCCCCGTCCTTCACTCCGGCCGCAGCGCACGCGCACGCGCACCCATCGCCGCTGCTCCCGCTCCCCGCGCCGACCGTGAAGGCCGAGACATACACCTACGACGACTTCCTGGCGCCGACGGCCGGCCTCCACGACCCGTTCGCCGCGGATGGCTCGTCGTCGGCCTCCGCCGCGGTCCAGGACCCGTTCGCCACAGAGGGCTCGTCGTCGGCATCCGCCGCGGTCCAGGACGCGTTCGTCGGCGAGGGCTCGACGTCGGCCTCCGCCG
This sequence comes from Hordeum vulgare subsp. vulgare, assembly GCF_904849725.1. NCBI lineage: Eukaryota > Viridiplantae > Streptophyta > Magnoliopsida > Poales > Poaceae > Hordeum > Hordeum vulgare. The sequence goes on along the minus strand of NC_058520.1, from coordinate 46,212,399 downwards.
CGTCGTCGGGGTCCAACTGGTCGGCGGTCGACAACGCGGGCGGGTTCTTCGTGGACTTCTGCGCGGCCGGGGCCGACCTCGCCGTCGCCGACCAGTTCCTCGGCGGCTTCTACTACCCTCTCGACCCGACCTTGTCACTAGTGTAGAAGATCTCGTGATTTGATCGATCAGACGTGCTTGTCCCAGGCGCTCGATCTCCATCAGTGAATTCAGATACAAGCTCTGGAAAAGGTGATCTTCGTACGTACGGTCGCAAACGGGAAATGTGGTTCTTGAATCCTGATCACCTCGATCTGCATGCTTCCATGTCCACGTTTTTTTCAAGTGTTTACAGTTCTTTGAGCAGAAACTTTGTGCCACTCATCCTGATATTCTCCTAGATGATCACACACACATATGTATAACTTGTTGGCGTCCATGTGAAAGGCCGTGGTGGTGGCACGCAATTGGCATGGGACGGGCGAGGGGTGCCAATGCCAAAGATGATGAGCCATGACCGATCTGAAGATTCGCTTCCGTCCCTGCATGATGCGCGCCGGGTCGGGTCGGTCGCCCGCCCGCCAAGTGGGCGCGATAGGCTACACCAAAAAGTAACGTAGAAAAAAAACTGAGAGACAGGCATGGCCCACGGCAAGAACAAAATTGGCCGGGGTGATGACTGATTAGCGCAGGGCTAATGACGACGCTTGTGCGATGATAGAGGCAGGCACATCTTTTTTTCCTGGTCCGCAGCCTCCGATTGATTGATGACAGGTCTCGCGAGCAAGTAAATGCTTCTTTTTTACAGGGTATATATTATCCTTGCTTGACTGCCAGAAACAAGACAATTTTACGTAGAGGGTGCTTGGATCCAAGAGACTAAAACTAGTCTGACTAAAACTAGTCTCTTTAAGAGGCTAAAGTTCCAAGCACCCCTGACTAAAGAGAGGCTAAAACTAGTCTTGAGGCTAAAATCTTTTAGTCAAGGGTACCCCTACTAAAATGTGCATTAGTCCTCTCTCTCCTCATTTAACTCCTCATGCAAGTTCTGGATTGGAGGGTTTGGAGGATAATAAATGCTCATTAACTTGATTTTAGTCTCTCTAGTACTTGGATCCAAGCATGGGTGAGGCTAGCAAGTTTTAGTCTCACTACTTTTAGTCATGGGACTAAAACGTATCCAAGCACCCTCGTAGTACATCTGCAGTGTTGATGTTGATGATGATGATTGATCAAAGTGATCTGGTAGAGACCGCAATTAATGTGGGTCCGGGGCCGGTGCCGCAACGTTGGGGCCGTTTCGGATTTGTCAGGAGAATCATCTGGCAGCAGTGCGAGATTCCATCATGAGATGGATTTGAAAAAAGGAAGCCTACGTGGACGGAGCCGGAGACGTCCATCATGAGATGGACGGCCAGGGGGGCTCCGAGCCGTACGAGCGCGCTGCCCGACCGCCAAAGCAAAAGAGGCTCTGTGGGGGCGGAGGCGGAAAGAGGAACACAGCCCAAGCCATCACGTAAGTCGACCATCAGTACAGTAGTACTACAGTACTGTACATGCTTTGCTACATGATGCCCGTCTTCCCTGAACAATAATCCTCAGTACAGTACACAAGCAGGAGGAGCACATCAAGAACCCTACGCAATCGCAGGAAAACACACGGCTTAATTATTCGGCCCCTCGCACCGCGCATGCAGCCAAAGGAGCACCCCCATTTTTCCATGAGTTTCCGCGATATTCCCTTCCCACAGGTCACATCCTCACATTTTTCAAATGAGAACGCCCCAATCACATAGTACATGATTGCACCGGAACAAGAGACCAAACAACGAAACCCAACGCATGACCTGCGATTAAGCAGCATATAATCGTGGTTATTGGTGCATATTTATGCAGCCCAATCATCCCATGCGAAAACCCCCAAGAGCCCTGCTCGCCCTTTACACGGCCGGACAGGTCACGCCGGCTGAACCGAGCCGCCTTTTTTTGGCCCCGTGACAGTGCGCCCGGATGGGGAAAAGACGCGCCGCTTTGAGCTTAAGCAAGAGCGACCGCACTGCTAGTTCGATCTCCATCGTCCGTCTGGTGAGCCGTGCGCGGACAGCCAACTCCCTCGGCCTGGCGCTCTTGTCCCGGCGCTGGGCTTTCTGAATATTCCCGCGGCCCGCGCCACAAAGGAAAGCGACCCGATGGCGTTCCAGGTCTTAGCTACAGTGTGTAATAAGTAGAGCTCCATCGTAATCGTTAAATTCAGATACTCCCTCCGATCCATTGTACAGTATATATAGGCTGCGTCAACTAATTCGGATCGTAATTACTTGCTGATTGTGTACTACTAGATGAAGCTGGCATGCCCCATCTTGGTTCGTTCACTAGGTTTAATTGAAGTCTTTGTACGTACGTTCAGCAGTAATAATTCTATTAAAGACTCATCATCAAGTAACTGCGAGGAATTTCGGATTGCCCGTTGCTATCGCAAGCATATATAGATGGCTCATGGATGTAGGTCAGCCGGAGCTTGGACGTCTGACTTGGCCTCCGGAGTGATAAGACGGGAGGGAACACCGATTACTTAATGGAAGCGTGATCTACTTGATGAGTTTAGAATGGGATTATGCGCGGGATAACGGGATTAGTAGCCTCGTTTTCCCCGGGCCTGCATGCGTATAGCTTATACTACAGGGCCAGCAAGCACTATACGATGTGCGTACATGCGTGTATGGCGTATATGTTTACGCACAAGTTGCTCTCTGAAAATCGTTTGTTTTCTCTCTCTCTGTGTGTCACAGTTAAGTCTGTACTGTTTTTCTGGAACCTTGCGCATAAAAATATTTTTGGGAAGCAACATCAAGTCCGCTTATAATGTTTTCTGTCAAGAAAAGGATGACCTGAGCTAATAATTGTGTTATATACGGTATATATAAAGTAGAAGCGCACTTTTGTCAAAGAGTTTGAACTAGCTGATGGTGAGTTGTAGGTTTTCAACGGCAATGATAGTGAGAAGAAGATGCACATGTAAGTCTTAGCCTTTTCACTTTGCAGGTATGTTCAATGCTCTATTTCGAAGAGAAACACTTTCGCGCACTTTTTCACCGTAAGGAGACGTCCGAACCACATTGTTATAAAACTAGACCCGCTTCCTACTACACGTAGAAACCTCGGGCATCGCGGTACAACTTCTATCAAACTTTGGGGAGATGTTGTATGAGGAAGGAAAATCTAAGATGCATATTACAACAATTGTCATAGGCATGCATAATATACATTAAACTAATTGAATCGATAAATATAGGTGCGATGGTAGCAATAGCCTACCAATAGTTTTTTCTTAAACGGAGATATAAGATTTACCTCATTAATTAAATAAGAAAAGAATAGAGTTTAGAGTTTTATAAAGTACACACACGGCATGATAATTACTCACGCAAAACGATATGCCCTAGTTTCTTAATGCCCATGGTAACCCGAAGCTTGGCTTCCTCTAAGATGATGCCAAGAAGAATAGGCAGTGACACATATTTGTGGTAGAACGCCCGAGCATTTCTCTTATTCGAAATGGTCTAAGAGATAATCCTGGTGAGGGAAGCTATAGCATGCCAATTCGGATTATGGTTACTGTTGTATTCGTGTCGAATATTATGTATGCAAGGGGTTACGTGCACTTGGAGTTGTAATTGGTGTGGATAGGTACAAGTCGTGTAGAAGTCGGACATGTTGTATCCTAGGCCTCTTATATATCGAGGGGCACCACACGTTGTAACCCATGACGACCGGGTAGCAATTGGTACGCGGGGGAGACGACAACTTGTGCCTGCGCCCGGGCGGCCGGTGAATCGGTATCTTGAAGAGGAGCGACCGTAGTCATGTCCGGGGATGTAGCCATATCGATGAACCTCGTTAACAAATATCGTGCCTCGGTGTGTCGTCTATGATCTTGCATTAGCGTTTTATTCTAACAAGTGGTATCATGAGCAAGGTTGCGAGAAGGCTATGCGGAAGATCATCTGGAGGTACGAGGATCATGCTCGATGGGTGTCAGGGAACGTCCAATTGGCGCAAGGTGGAGCATGGTGGCGATCGCGGATGCGGTTGGTGGTGTCGGACACTTCGGGCAGGAGGCCTAGACCGTTTGATGGGCTGCGGTCGGTAAGAATCGGCTAGACGTGGCGATCGGACCGGCGTAGTATGACAGCCCGATGCCGACGTTCTAGAAGATTCCCCTTCTATTCTGTTTTCGTCGTGTGTCTATTTTCTTTTGTCGCATCATCATCGCATCGTGCGTATCATCAGCATTGCATCGGCATCCCGTTGCCGCCAGTTTTCAAAAGTTGCATCCGTTGTTAGTTGTCGGTTCACGTCGTTGTCCGTTCTGAGCCCGACCGCACACGCACGCGCCCGCGGCATCGTCAAAACCCTGTTTTAAAAGTGTGCGTAAAACTTTCTCTAATCAGGGTGAAACCTGGCATGCGGTCGTAATTAGATATAGCTAGGCCGCCTGTCGAATTTCGTCGCGATCCGAGACCGTCTGGTACCCGAACGGTCGACCGTAGCGGCACCGTATTCGGTATACCGTCGGACAGTTATCGGTGTTTCAAATCGCGTTGCCGCGCCGCCCGTTTTCCCTCTCGTCTCCGGTAAAACACTCTTCACAGCCACGTACCCGTTCCCGCGTGCGGAATCGTTCCAATCCGACCCCACGGTTGGATCCGGAACGAGATTCCGGTAAACCTAGCCCCCCATTTGTCTATAAATAGAACCCCGTACGTTTTAGACAGCAAACCATAGCCCCTGCCTTGGGATCCGCGCCCCACCTACCCCCAGCAGCCGCCACCTCCAGCCTCTCTCCTCTCTCCTCCCGCGCAGGGCCCTCCCAGGCCCATCTGGAGCCCGCCCGGGCCCGAGCCGCCACCGCCGCTAGCCCGAGCTCCTCCCGCGCGCCCTCAGGCGCTCCTCCCGCGCGCGCCTCCCTCCGGCGCCCCAGCGCCGCCCTGCCGACCCCGCCCTCCGTCGGTCGCCGTGAGCAGCCGGTGCGCCGAGCTGTAGCTGCTACTACCGAGACCATGAACCATCGCCGGTGGATCCCTCCCTCCTCCGGCCATGGATCCGGTGGATCCCTCCCTCCGCAGGCCGGATCCGATCCGGGAAGGGGCCGCCACGCCGGCGCCTCGCCCCCGCCTCGCCTGCTACCCGCCTTGACTGCCGCCGCCGCCACATGTTCCTGCGAGGAGAACGACGAGCGCCTCCTGCACCTGGGCATCGCCCCGCGTGGGCCGTTGACCGCAGCTCCCGTCAGCTGGCACAACCAGCGCCAGGCCGGCCCACCAGCTCCACCAACCACCGGCCCGACAGCTCCCTCCTCCCGATCAGGCCCGTGTGGCTTGTGGTGAGCACCCCCCCGAGCATGTTATATCTCGCCCGTGCGCCGTTTAGCTATCCAACGCCCACAGTTAGGCCCAGTAGTTTATTTTCTTTTTAGGGAGTTTCGGAATTAATTAATTCCCGAATTAGACGTATATTAAAATGCCCGTATCTTTTAATTCGTAAATCGGATCGGAGCGTGTTGTATATGGTTTTGATGTAGAATTTCGCGTAGAATCCGATTTCACAACTTGCATATTTGTTTGACGTCGTCTAGCATGTCGAATGCCTAGAAACACGTGCTGTTCCAATAGGATATGTTCCGTATTTATTTTTCGCCCGAGTTCGGAGTGCTCGAATGCCTTAGATAAAATTTTCATGTTTTAGGAACCACCTTTCCATGTATTTTAGAGTAGACATTGATATTTTTGCATGTAGGGATTGCCGCTAGTTTATTTTTCCGTGTATAGGTTATTATCTCACATTTACGTGTGGTGAAATTAATGTTGTGCAACCCCACATGTTTTATATATTTTCGGGGTAGGATTTTTCTGTGCCATTAGTTTTAGCTTTTGAGCAAGTTAGTTCGCCCGATATTTTTGCCATGTTGCCCTCTTGTCTATTTCGTAGGATTTAATCCGTGCTTCATTTGAAGAAGTTGTCAACTAGGGACTTGTTCTTTGATGTTTAGTCTAGCCACTGGTATTTTTAGTTGCAATAGAAATGCATGTTTAGGTGTGGTTTGCTTGCTCTCAAGTTGCTAGAAATAGTGCTAATTTGGAGGTGCTGAAATATTTCTAAGTCTGGAATCTGTTATATTTTGTTGCTGTTTTGTCTTGCTTCTATCTTTTGTTATGTAGCTCTTTTGAGGTTGGTCCAATGGAGTTAGTTGTAGACCTTGTGATTCTCTAGCATGTTGTGAATTTTCATGCCATTTGGAGTCCTGTAGCTTATGGTTTTACTGCTGTCAATATGCCTTCAGATCGAAAACTGCACTTTCATGAAGTGTAATTTTCACCAAGTCTGAAACTGTGTGTGAGAAGCCATTTTGTGACTTCTTTCCCTAGTGATCCTTGATGCCATGCTAGTTGTTGTTAGTTGTTTGTTGTAATGCTTCTTGCCCTCTATCGTGTCATGCCTTGGTTGACTAGATTGGAGTTGTGTAGCTCGTAGTTGTGGGGTGTAGAAAATGCTATGTGGCTGATTTTGCAGCTTGTAGTGATTTCTTGTTTTGCTCGTAGTTGTTGATCCGTAGCTCCGATTTGATCGTGTCCTTTATGAAACTTGCTTAGAATCTCGTGTAGTTTCATTTTCTCTTGCTGGTTGTATGTTTTGAAGTGCTCGTGACCGTCGTTGCACACATATTGCATTCATGCCATCATATCTTGCGGTGTCCGTATCTTTTGATCCGTAGCTCTGTTGGAGATGATCTCTATGTGTAAATTGCTTAAAATGACGTGTAGGAATCACGTGAACCTATTTGTTTTTCTGTTTAACAACTAATTAAATGTGTTAGCTCAGATCTGGACAGAATTGTAAATTAACATGTGAGGTTGTCTCGGAGATGCTATATGTCATTTTCGACCTCATTTAAAATGCCTAGATAGGTAGTTTAATTACGCTTCACCTCTTGCCATGTTTAACCATATTTAATATTGTCGTGTATCTAATCGGGATAGAACTAAATAATTAACGTGGAGTTTCGTCAATATGCAACTCGTTGCATATTGAACTTCACTTAATGTGTAGTGTTTGATTGTCTGAATTGTCATGCCGTGACTTGCATGTGTTTAGCTGCTCATGCATCATATGTGTTGTGCATCGTGTGTTGAATATTGTGTGTTGATTTGTGTTTCTAGTTTGCTTTGTTTCGATAGAGTTCCGCAAACGTGCCGGATTGTGAGGACCCATTCGAATACGTCGGTTCGTCTGCTTCACGGAGTCATTCTTCTTCCAAGCGGGATCTCAAGCAAGATGACCATTTCCCCAGATACCATTACTATCATTGCCATGCCAGTTTTAACGCTTCTCTCGATTATGTCTCGTTGCCTACCACATGTTAAATATTAGCCTCTCAACAATGCCATGAAACCTTCAACCTGTTCAACCTAGCAAACCACTGATTGGCTATGTTACTGCTTGCTTAACCCTGTGTTAGCGTTGCTAGTTGCAGGTGCTTTACTTCCATGTGAAAGCATGGGTTCCTTGTCATATCACCATATTAAATGCTATTTAATTTAATGCACCTATATACTTGGTAAAAGGTGGAAGGCTCGGCCTTTCTAGCCTGGTGTTTTGTTCCACCTTTCCCCCCTTAGTTTCGGCTACCGGTATTATGTTCCATAATTGAGCGCTCCTAACCCGATCGGGGTTGTTATGGGGACCCCCTTGATAATTCGTTTTAGATTAAAGCTAGTCTGTCAAGGCCCAACATTGGTACTACATTTGCCTAATCACCTAATAAAATTGCATAGGGACTTTCCGGACCCCGAGGATAATTTAATCAACCCCCGGGCCAGTGCTCCTCATGAGTGTTGGTCCAAAACAGAGCAGCTTATTAACGCTACCCGGGGCAACTCGGAGTTTGGCGTGGTAACCATCGCTCATCTGTCGTGTCCTGAGAATGAGATACGCGGCTCCTATCGGGATCGTCGACACGTCAGGCGGCCTTGCTGGATTAGTTTTACCTTTGACGGAATATCTTGTGCATCGGGATTCCGGTGATGCTTTGGGTAATCTCAGAGTTGAGGTTTTCCACTAGGGAATTCGACAAGATCGCGAGCTTCGTGATTGAGGATTTCTATGCGGCTTGTGGTAATTTGTGATGGACTAGTTGGAGCACCCCTACAGGGTTAAATATTTTCGGAAAGCCGTGCCCGCGGTTATGTGGCAACGTGGAAGCTTTGTTTAACACTGGTTCTAGATAACTTGAAGTTAACTTAATTAAAATATGCCAACTATGTGCGCAACCGTGACTGTCTCTTTCGTGAGTTCCTTCTCCGATCGAGGACACGGTGGGGTTATGTCTGACGTAGGTAGGTGTTCAGGATCATTCATTTCATCATCAGTAGTGCACGTCCGTTATGCATAGATCACCCCCTCTTATTTCTTGTACTCGTAAGTTTAGCCACCAAATATATGCTTAGCCGCTGCTGCAACCTCACCACTTAACCATACCTCACCCATTAAGCTTTGCTAGTCTTGATACCTTTGGAAATGAGATTGCTGAGTCCCCTGTGGCTCACAGATTACTACAAAACCAGTTGCAGGTACATGTAAAGGTTACTTGACGCGAGCGCGTTGATTGTTCATTTGGAATTGCTTCTTCTTCTTCATCATCGATCTAGGATGGGTTCCAGGCCGGCAGCCTGGGATAGCAAGGATGGACGTCGTTCTTCTTTTCTCGTTTGTTTTCGTCCGTAGTCGGACCCTGCTCTTTATCATGATGATTATGTATTGTACTGCTGTGACTATGATGTAGCTTGTGGCGAGTGTAAGCCAATTCTATTATATATCTTTTCTTTTCAGTACATGTAACGATATCCATTCTTGCGACATGACGAGATGCGCTTCTATCCCTGACGAGGCCCTCGTGCCAAATTGAGGATAGGGTCGCATCTTGGGCGTGACACGTAGTGGCTGTTGAAGACGTTGCGGAGGCGACGGATTTGACTCACGATCAAACCGGCAACCAGACGTGAGGGCGACTAGATATATCGGAGTGTGAGAGCATCGAGATGATGCACTCGGTGTTGTACGAAGGCGGCGGCGCGGCACTACGGAGAAATTGTGTCGGCGACGTGGGTGGCCAGGGTACGACACGGCTTGTGCATGGATGATGTGCGAGGTGGCGACTGTTGCGGCAGGGTTGATGTGCGGCGAGTACGTGCGACTGGGCTGTTATATATATCGCTGGCGAAGAATCAAGAATAGAAGGCGAGCTATCGTCGAGATCAGTGACAGTGTTTTTTCCGAGGAACACAGATTGCAAGAAGGAAAGTCGTGTTGGGGTCATACGTGGGACGACCGCTCGGTAGTGTGCGGCAGTTGGTCTCCGTGCAGGATATGCAAGACATGCACACGTGGGTAAGAGTCGAGAAGATTAACACTCATGCATGGCGGTTTGGATTTGCAAGGAATCATGCACGTGTGAACCGTGATGACCTAGTGGCTAGTTTGGACATGGTAGGTGCATTGCTGGATGTGTGTACGGTTCAGGAGATCTTATGTGCGTGCATGTTGGATCCGTGACAAAGCTTAGGACTTGGATCAGGGACTCAATGCAAGTCGTGGAATACTTGGACTTGGTTTCTGTGTGAGAGAAGGAAAAGGCAAGGTCGTGATCGATCCAACGGAAATAAAAGGCTGGGGCGACGGAGCAGCAAACACACACCAGAAAAAAAAGACTGCGGGTTTGGGAAAAGGTGAAGCAGTTGGTTTTGACAGAGAGCGGATTCATTTGCGTGTCGGCGAGGTTTCACGGTAATTCTTGAAGGGCGGACGAGTCAAGGTTCTGCTTCAGACGAAGAATTTGGGATCAGTGATCTTTTTCATGAGGAAGTCACAGAGGCAAGCAAGGGCGGTCAGACCAGCGGCAACAGGTCGGGTAGATCGCGGCTTGGCATGGCGCTGGGGTTCACCAAATTTGAGGTGGAGAAATTCGATGGCACGTGTAACTTTGGTCTATGGCAGACAAGAGTCAAGGATCTTCTAGCGCAGCAGGGAATCTTGAAGGGTTTGCAGGAGACGAAGCCGGCCAAGGTTCACGACGATACGTGGGAGGATATGCAAGTGCGGGCAGCCGCCAACATACGGTTGTGTCTTGCATACCAGGTCATGTATCATGTCATGGATGAAGATTCTCCTAAGGGAATTTGGGACAAGTTGGCAAGTCGTTATATGTCCAACTCAGCGACCAACAAGCTGTATTTGAAGCAAAAATTCTATGGGCTGAAGATGCAGGAGGGGTCGGATCTTGTGGAGGATGTGAACGCCTTTAATGAGTTGGTCACGGATCTAGCGCGGCTGGATGTGAAGATTGAGTACGAGGATAAGGCACTACTTCTTCTTGTTTTGTTGCCACCGTCCTATGAGCATTTGGTCATTACGTTAACACATGGAAAGACAATCCTCAATAATGAGGAAATCACGGCAGCATTGCTTGGACATGAGTTGAGGAAGCAAAAGAATGCTGCTGAAAGGGATAGTACTCAAGGTTTGGGGTTGGCAATTAAAGGTTATTAGCTCAGGAAGGGACAAGATGCAGAGAAGAAAAAGGTGCAGTGCTACAGGTGCAAGGATTGGGGACATATAAAGAGGGGATGCCCATAACTGAAGGGTGGGGCTAGTGCTAACCTGTCTACTCATGGTGGTGACTCAGATGACAGTAGTGATGCCCCTCGTAGTATCAAATAAACGGTCAACTAAAACTGAAGCGTGGATGTTGGATTCAGCTTGCTCTTTTCATGCGACGCCCAACAGGGAGTGGTTCTCTTTGTACAAGTCTGGTGGGTTTGTTTTCGCCTATGTGGGCGATAACACTGGTTATCGTGTTGCTGGAATAGGTGACATCAAAATCAAGATGTTTGACGGGGTTGAGCGGATGCTTCAGGAGTCAGGTATGTGTCGGGGCTAAGGAGGAATCTAATTTCGCTTGGTGTTCTTCATGATGGTGGTATTGAATTCCATTGTGATCGAGATAAGAAGACCATGAAAATCATAGAAGATGGGGTGACCGTGATGATAGAAGAGAGGACGGCTTCACATCTTTACAAGTTGCAAGGGAGCACTATTGCAGGTAGAGTCATGAAGAGTGGAGCTGCAAGAGTAGCAGTGGAGTCTCACGGTGGCGGCGGGTTAGACCCGTTGGGTAGCTCTAAGTAAGCTACAAATAAGACAACCCAAGTCCGGAGTACATGGAGGCTCGACGCATGGACGACTTCTAGGTGGTGGAGAATATTCGCCAAGGTGGAGTTTGTTATATTGGTGTCGAATATTATGTATGCAAGGGGTTACGTGGACTTGGAGTTGTAATTGGTGTGGATAGGTACGAGTCGTGTAGGAGTCGGACACGTTGTATACTAGGCCTCTTATATATCGAGGGGCACCACACGTTGTAACCCATGACGACCCGATAGCAATTGGTAGGGGGAGACGGTGACTTGTGCCTGCGCCCAGGCGGCCGGTGAATCGGTACCTTGGGGAGGAGCGCCCGTAGTCATGCCCCGGAGATGTAGCCATATCGGTGAACCTCGTTAACAAATATCGTGCCTCGGTGTATTGTCTATGATCTTACATTATCATTTTATTCTAACAGTTATCGGTTCTCTTATCCCACCACTCGTTGTGAGATCAGTCTAGGTGTGAATCGGAGGTGTTCATGTGTGCAAGATCAAGCTTCACGATGATTGATCTCCAAAGAAGCGTGTAGTGGTACTTGAAGAATATATGTGCGCATGTTTCTTGTTCCCTTTTGCAAAGTGGGAAAAGGCCACAATTTGACCAATCACGCCTCTCCAAATGATTAGCGATCTAAATCCTATCTTGTAAAGCGAGCCAAGCAAATAATTTAAGTTTCAGGGTGCCCAAACTTTCCAAACCATGCGGTCCATGGGGGAGAGGGTAAGTTAACGAATGGAGCCTTATAAGCGGTGGCCGTCGTGTAGATCCCACCATTTGAGTGCTTTCATACAATACCATCTTCGGTTTGTTCATGAAGGTGAAAGCCATGCACAAGCATCCCAAGAGTGAAAAAATCGCGAATATGGTCACCGCTCAACATGTGTTGTGTTTGATTTTGGGAATCCATGTATTTCCCTTTAGAGCCCCGCTATAATGCCCCAAGTGTGTAGCTTACCATATTTGGAACCTTCTCTATGTGGGTCCAACTTGTCATTGACATGAGGTTATGCTATGTGATATTTCATGTGAGGCTTCCCTTGTTTTATTCTCTTTTGCATGCATGCATCCATGACATCCCATTCATACCATGTCTTGTGTTATTGCTTTGTGAGCTTATGTGTTGGTGTGATCCTTGTGATGTGGTGATGTGATGTGGTATGATGTGTTGATGCTAGGTTTGAAGTGGGTGTGCTTGTAGTAGGAAGTATCTAAGTTGCTTTGTATTAGAGTTTCAAAAAAACCATCTCCCTCTCTTTTACCTCAAGCCCAAATATACTTTTGCTCCTTCTTTGTTTTATAAATGCCCATGGTGTCGGGGATATACCCCGCAGTGTAACCCGGCTTGGAGTATGACCCACCAAAGGACTTGGCGATTCATCGGTGACTCAGCAGTGACCTGGCGGGCGACTCATACTTGTCCCCACAGGCGACTTAGATAAATGACAAAGGCCCAAGGCCCAGCGTGCACCCTGGCATAAGGCGACTCATAGAGAGGCCAGAAGGGCCGACTCACAAGAGAAGGCCCAAGAAGAGGAAAGAGTCCCACAAGAAGGAAACAAGACCCGGATTAGGATTCAAGAGAGACTAGTCCTATTCCTACTCCTAGTAGGACTCTACATGTAAACCTACCCCTTCCACCTATATAAGGAGGGGTAAGGCACCCCAAGAGGAACAAGATTCACAACTTAGGTCTAGACAAGACAAATCATGATATAGACAGATTAGCCACCCACGAGATTAAAGGTGGCGAGTCTGCACCCTTGTAATTGAGATCATCATCTTCATCAATGAAGCACAAGCAGGACGTAGGCTTTTACCTCCATCGGAGGGGCCGAACCTGGGTAAACTTGCGTCTCTCGGTTCCGACCAACCCCTTCAAGCCGCCACATGGTTGCGATGGCCTTACACCTAAGTTCTCTCACGAGGACATCTGCCGTGAAAAAACCACGACAGTTGGCGCCCACCGTGGGGCTGATCGCACGGTGGAATTGTGTTCTTGAAGGGATCTCTCATAGGGATCGAGAAGTTTATGAACCGCAGAATCTGTAAGAGTCGGCACGGAAGGATCTACATCATCACCATGATGAGCAGTCAGAGCAGATAATATGAGATGAGATCAAGTTCAAGATGACAAAGGTCCGACATGGAGCCATTAACTCTGGACAGAGTGGGTGAATTCAACGTTTGTGAAAAATTAGGGTTGCTCCTACGAGCCGCTGTACGCGATCAAGCGCTCCGTTGAAGCTGGATTATTTTCCATTATCACCGCAAGTCGGAAGTCTCACATCCGAAATAGATCGAGACAAGGTACAGACAGCCGAGATTGACATGATTAGATCGCTCCGTCATCCGTGTCCAGATCAAGTCGAGACCCAGACGAATACGACTGCACCAATTAGCACCTGTTCTTTTCGTGAAGGTCGTCGAAGCAAGCAAGGCAACCAGGTTTAGCCCAATCATCAACTACCGAGATGGCAGGATCGAATCTTCTAAAGCAAGTTCATACGCGGAAATATGCCACAACCCGCTGCGGCCGCCGCTCCCGTCTCGCCCGCTCGCCGAGTCGGCCGCCGCTCCCGCCTCGCCCGCTCGCCGAGTCGGCCGCCGCTCCCGCCTCACCCGCTCGCCGAGTCGGCCGCCGCTCCCGTCTCGCCCCCTCGCCGAGTAGGCTTCACCTCTGGTGCCACGCTCTACCTGCTCCACCCGCAGTGCCGTGACTTTGCCTCGCCTTACTCTGCCTTGCCTCTAAGCCGTCGTGTCCTAGTGTCGTCGCGCGCTACTCCGCCCCACTGCGGCCACATGCCGGCCGCTCCGCCATCTCCACCCAGCCGTGCCGGCGTCGCCTCATTCCCGTACACCGCTCTACGAACTGGCCAAGGTGCCGCTTGCTTGCTTGCCTCGAACAGCGATCGCTGCTCCACGCCCAGGCAGGTTCCGTTTCGCTCCACTTGCTGCTCTGTCCCGGCCAACTCCGCCTAGCTTCGCTGTGCTCCGACGGCTGCGCCTTGCCTCCGCCATGCGTCTGCTCTTGATGCGTCACTTCCGCGCTCGAGCCGCCGGCCTCTGCGAACCGGACGACCGTTCGCCAGTTCTCCCTACTCCGTGCGCCCGTCACGCGTGGGTATCTTCGACGACGCCTCCCCACGCGTTTTCTTCCGCCTGCCAGTCACCAATGGCGAAGCATGACAAGGAACCAAGGAAGGGTCCATCTCAAACTAAAAGCATGAAGCAGTATTAAAGGATCAACAGGGCAAAATGATACGTACTTGATGGAATTACATGCTTCTGTGTAATCAGACTAGAGAGGAGAATTATGACGGATTAGCAAAGAATATGCAGTACAGTTTCTCCATGAAAAGGTTCAGCAGGCCAACCCCCTCGACGTATGCCTTGTTCAGCATGCTCATGATAAGCATCCTGTTCCCATCGGCCGCGTCGCACAGCGCCACCTCCAATTATCGTCGCTTGAGGCGCCGGCTTGTTTGTACAATCTGAATGAATTACGGTTTCAGCTGGTCAGCGAGGAAATATGTTGAAGAAAGAAGGATGCTCCAGCATTGCACAAGCCCTGAGGTTGAGTCAAATCATCTCAATATAAAGACCCGAGCTAAAGCAAAGTACTTGCAATGCTGATACAAAACTGGTCAATTAATTCATGGCCAGAGGACCATCCGGTCCTCGCGCGCCTGCATCGGAGGTCATATGTGCATCGGTGCCACGATGAGAGGACAAACATTAAATGAGCACTTGTGCTTCGTGGAGACTAAAAATGCTGGTGCATCCATGCTGTCGCTGGGACTCAAATAATTTCTAGTCTGCGCACAGATCATCTAGTCAGGTGATATTCATCCAGTCTATTTTAATAAACATACATTAGTTTTCTTGAGAACAATTACTCTCGTTTGTAATATTTTATTACGCAGGACAATTACTCGTAACGAAGGCGGCGTTATATTGTGAGGACGAAGCTCGCCACGGGCGACTCACTATCGGCGTCGTGATGGGCGATTCATCGTCAGCACCGGTGTACAACGACGCGGGCGACTCACCGTCAGCGCTGGCTTACAATGACACGGCCAACTTGCTGTCCGTGCCGGTTTACAAGTGACGCAGCCAACTTACTGCCCGCGCCGGCTTACAATGACGCGGCCAACTCTTACATCCGCGCGACCAAGGCCACTTACAATATCGCGGCCAACTCTCACGCCCGCATGATCAAAGGCGGTTTACAATGTCGCGGCCGATTCTTGAGTCCATGCCAAAACGCGAGACAACTCTCGCATTCAAGTTGCCGTACCAATGGTCCGGTTTATATCAACATGCCGGTGCAGTGCTCGCCTATACGAGCCGCTCAACAGGAGGACACAAGTCGCCACCCTCACGGTCCGGACAACATCAACTTGCCGGTGCAGTGGCTTTATATCTTAGAGATGGAGCGAGTACCAGTATCTTTTCTCTGCCGGTTTATGCCACAATCAAGTATGGAGATTCTCAAGCCGCCTCCTTGAGTCGACTTAAGACTCGGGGGCTACATGGACATGGCTCGGCAGACTCAACTGGGATGAATAATTCAAGAACCCCGGGTCATTACAGAAAAATTAAGCCGGTCTAAATACTTGAGCTTTTGATACAAAAGTCTCACTTGGGTGGCGCTTGAGCTTTCTGACTCGCCCTATCCTGTCGCGACCTTATGAGCCAACGAAATCATTATCTTGGGTGGCGCTTGAGCTTTCTGACTCGCCCTATCCTGTCGCGACCTTATGAGCCAAGGAAATCATTCTTGGGTGGCGCTTGAGCTTTCTGACTCGCCCTATCCTGTCACGACCTTATGAGCCGACGAAATCATCTAGGGTGCGCGCTTGAGCTTTCTGACTCGCCCCATCCTGTCGCGACCTTATGAGCCGACGAAACCATCATCTAGGGTGGCACTTGAGCTTTCTGACTCGCCCCATCCTGTCGCGACCTTATGAGCCGATGAAACCATCATTTAGGGTGCGCGCTTGAGCTTTCTGACTCGCCCCATCCTGTCGCGACCTTATGAGCCGACGAAACCATCATCTAGGGTGCGCGCTTGAGCTATTCTGACTCGCCCCATCCTGTCGCGACCTTATGAGCTGACGAAATCATTCTTGGGTGGCGTTTGAGCTTTCTGACTCGCCCCATCCTGTCGCGACCTGATGAGCCGACGAAATTACTATTTTTTACCTTCCTGGCACTGCCACAAGGTTTTTCAGGCTTTTGTCTGACTCGCCTCAAAATATCTTGGGCCGATTGCTATTTAGTATCACCCATTACTCACTGAGGTGCTAGCCACCGTAACTCACTGAACCGGCTATTTAAAATAGCTTGATGCCATACTTATCATATCATATACATGCATCATATTGCATTGCGTCATACATCATATACACATATCATGCCGGTCTTCAAACCGGGTCAAAGCATAAATTCTTGCAGGTGCAAATAAATCTTTGAATAGCCAATTTGGCTGGATTTTTATCATGGTTTATCATAACCAGTGTTAAATTATTGGTGGTTTTTATAGCCAGCTCGAAAGAATTGATTATTGTCAAAGAGCCGCCCTATCACATATAATGCCGAGTCATCTAATTGACCGGCCCTTGGATTTCTTCAACTTGTGTTCTATAGTAAACTATAACACTTACGAATTTCTCCGACATATGGATTTCTCAAGGATATATTTGCCGGGTTACATTGCAACCACGGTCAAGGATTTCTTTTATCACAAAGGCATCATCATCTCACAGAGTGGATATGATTTTATTCTACAATGGAAGGAATAGCCCCGAGTCGCTGCAGGCACACAACCCGACACTTGGGGGCTACATTATTCAAATCAAGATTACATCAAAGTATGAAAGTCCCATGTCGCTGCAAACATACACCATGACACTTGGGGGCTAATGCAATCCGCTTTTCAAATCATCACATCATCAACAGACCCGGCTACCTCAAGGAGATAAACCAGTCTTGGAGGGCTACATACCACTCTTTATTCAAGTATGGATTCAATGAAGCACTGGCTCATCATTTTTATAATGATCCGGCCCTTGGGGGCTACATCATATGATGTTTTATTTTCAAAAGAGAAGAACGTGGAAGTCCCGAGTCGCCGCAAGAAATCGACTCGTCACTTAGGGGCTACACTATTCAGATCATAATATCTAAAGTCCCAGGTTGCCGCAGGAAGACAACCCGGCCCTTGGGGGATACATCACTAAGTTTTTTCACAGATCACGAGGTTCAAATTGAAGACCCGACCCATCATACACTGATGACCCGGCCCTTGGGGGCTACAGGTAATATGGATATATCGAAAAATTGAAGAGCACATTTTATTCTGTCATGGAGGTGAAGTAATGGGAGACCGGTTCAACATATTTTTATCTAGTTGAAGCACTGAAAGACTGGCTCAACATCACACGGATTTGTCAATTGGAGTTCAGTTGTTTGACGGGGCACTACTAATAATGATGACCCGCCACTGTCAATCATGACCCGCCATTGTCAATCATAACCTGCCGAAGCAAGAGAAGCTAGTTCAACATTGTGTGGATTTCTTATTTCCCAAATTTTCATCAAGCCAAAGCATTGGAGGCCGACTCAATGGCATATGTATTTTATTACAAAGGACACGTACCAACAAGATGATTGTGAAGACGGCTCGTTATTATGAAGAAGAAACCCGGATTTTTCAAGGAGCCACTTCAGTAAAATCAAGCCGGCCAGAGGAGCAAGCCGGTCCCTTAACTTATTTATTATTCTTATTTCAGGAGCTTACCATGAATAAATTCAAGCTAACCTTGGGGGCTAATGTCGGGGATATACCCCGCAGTGTAATCCGGCTTGGAGTATGACCCGCCAAAGGACTTGGCGATTCATCGGCGACTCAGCAGTGACCTGGCGGGCGACTCATACTTGTCCCCACAGGCGACTTAGATAAATGACAAAGGCCCAAGGCCCAGCGTGCACCCTGGCATAAGGCGACTCATAGAGAGGCCAAGAGGGCCGACTCACAAGAGAAGGCCCAAGAAGAGGAAAGACTCCCATAAGAAGGAAACAAGAGCCGGATTAGGATTCAAGAGAGACTAGTCCTATTCCTACTCCTAGTAGGACTCTACACGTAAACCTACCCCTTCCACCTATATAAGGAGGGGTAAGGCGCTCCAAGAGGAACAAGATTCACAACTTAGGTCTAGACAAGACAAATCATGAGATAGACAAATTAGCCACCCACGAGATTAAAGGTGGCGAGTCTGCACCCTTGTAATTGAGATCATCATCTTCATCAATGAAGCACAAGCAGGACGTAGGCTTTTACCTCCATCGGAGGGGCCGAACCTGGGTAAACTTGCGTCTCTCAGTTCCGACCAACCCCTTCAAGCCGCCACATGGTTGCGATGGCCTCACACCTAAGTTCTCTCACGAGGACATCTGCCGTGACAAAACCATGACACATGGGTTAGGATATTTTGTGAAGGATTTGAGATGTGGATTTGCTGCTTTGAAAAGGTGTTTTAAAAGGTGCAAATAAGTACAAAACAGATCCAAACAATACTGTTTTGTAAATATTAACTTGCTCCTAAAATCCTTTTTCTATTTTAATTAAACATGTCATACTTTCTTGTGACCAGGGGTATTTTTACTTTTATTTTTTGGTGCCATAGGTTTTCCTCGGAGTTATTTGCTTTCTAGTGTTGATTTTAAATAGAAAACCTTCCGAGGATTCTTTTCATCTATCTGCCGCCAGTCTTGGGCCACTGGCTTCTCCCGTGTCCCAACTCCTCGCTGCCTCCCACCTAGAGCCCACCTGGCGCGACCCTCCTCCTACCCGACATCGTTCCACCCCGCGCCTGCTTTCCGTCCTGCTCCAGAGAGAGAGAGCGAGCCGCCGTGAGGGCTCAGATGTCGAGGCCCCCTCTTAAAACGTTGGCGTCCGTGTCCCCCTCTTCCCTAGGGTTCCTCCTCTTCCCATCCACCGCCGCCACTCCTTCCCCATCTCTCTTTCTTCCCCCAAGGTAGGTTCTGCAGCATCTAGCAGAGAGAGAGAGAACGACCCCGCCGGCGTCTACCCCTGCTCCCGTCGTCGTCCGGCGGCGCCGCCATGTCCAGGGGCTCGGGGAAGCACCCCGCGCTCCATTCCCGTCCTTGGTGAGGCCGGGGAGCGTCCTCACCGAGGCCAGCTCCACGTCGACGGCTCGGTCCCGGTGTCCTCCCTCCTTTTCTTCGGTTCTGCGGCAGAGTACCTTCAGGGCTTCTTCAGGGCTTCTTCCTCTCCAGCCGACCTCCTCCTTCGATCGGCGCCCCCTCCTCCTTCCCTAGGTGAGTGATACGTCTCCAACGTATCTATAATTTTTTATGGTTTCATGCTATTATCTTGTCAAACTTTGGATGTTTTGCATGCATTTTATATATTTTTTGGGACTAACTTATTAACTCAGTGCCAAGTGCGAGTTCCTGTTTTTTTCCATGTTTTTGATCCCTTTCAGAGGAGATTTTGAAACGGAGTCCAAACGGAAGAAAATCCCCGAAAAGATTTTTTTTGGAATGGAAGAAGATCGGGGAGCTTGGGAGCCAAGGCAGGGGAGCCCCAGGGGCCCCACAAGCCTCCACCCCGCGGCCAAGGGGGCGCGCCATTCAGGCTGGTGGGCCCCCTAGACGTCCTTTGCACTAGGTCTTTTGCCTATATATTCCCATAAATTCCAGAAAAAATCAAGACATCACCGTAATCACTTTTCCGCCGCCGCAAGCTTCTGTCTCCGCAAGATCCCATCTAGGGCACGTCCTAGTGCCCTGCCGAAGGGGGGATTCGGACATGGAGGGCTTCTCCATCAACACCATGACCTCTCCAATGATGCGTGAGTAGTTCACCATAGACCTACGGGTCCATAGCTAGTAACTAGATGGCTTCTTCTCTCTTTTGGATCTTCAATACAAAGTTCTCCATGATCTTCATGGAGATCTATCCGATGTAATATTTTTTTGCGGTGTGTTTGTCGAGATCCGATGAATTGTTGATTCATGATCAGATTATCTATGAATCTTATTTGAGTTTATTCTGATCTCTCTTATGCATGATTTCATATCCTTGTAATTCTCTTCGAGTTGTGGGTTTTGTCT
The DNA here is from genome assembly GCF_904849725.1 of Hordeum vulgare subsp. vulgare. Classification (NCBI taxonomy): domain Eukaryota; kingdom Viridiplantae; phylum Streptophyta; class Magnoliopsida; order Poales; family Poaceae; genus Hordeum; species Hordeum vulgare. The sequence goes on along the minus strand of NC_058520.1, from coordinate 46,192,020 downwards.
GGCCAGCTAGATCTATGATTCTTGCAATGGGAGAAGTGCTTGTTTTTGGGTTCATACCGTGCGATGACCTCACCCAGTGATAGAAGGGGTAACGAGGCACGCATCATGTTGTTGCCATCAAGGGTAAAAAGATGGGGTTTTCATCATTGGTTTGAGATTATCCCTCTACATCATGTCATCTTGCTTAAAGCGTTACTCTGTTCGTCATGAACTCAATACACTAGATGCGTGCTGGATAGCGGTCGATGTGTGGAGTAATAGTAGTAGATGCAGAAAGTATCGGTCTACTTGTCTCAGACGTGATGCCTATATGTATGATCATTGCCTTAGATATCGCCATGACTTTGCGCGGTTCTATCAATTGCTCGATAGTAATTTGTTCACCCACCGTGATACTTGCTATTTTGAGAGAAGCCTCTAGTGAACACTATGGCCCCCAGGGTCTACCCCACACCATATTTTCAGCCTTACACTTTTTACTTCGTTGCACTTTCCGCCTTTAGATCTCACTTTGCAAACAATCTTGAAGGGATTGACAACCCCTTTGAAGCGTTGGGTGCAAGCTTGTTTGTGTTTGCGCAGGTACTCTGGACTTGACGAGACCCTCCTTATGGATCAATACCTTGGTTCTCAAACTGAGGGAAATACTTACTGCTCCCGTGCTGCATCACCCTTTCCTCTTCAAGGTAAAAACCAACGCAAGCCCAGCCTCTGTCAACAAGTCAATTTCTGGCGCTGTTGTGTGTGGGATAGCAGAAGAATTTCTGGCACCGTTGCCAGGGAGGAAGATCAAGTCAAGAACTCATCCAAGTAGTTGTTGCAAACTCATCTCTTGCATTTACTTTGTTTGCCAGTTGCCTCTCGTTTTCCTCTCCCCCACTTCACCAATTTGTTTTTTTTGTTTGCCTTTTTCGTTTGCCTTTTCGTTCACCCCTTTTTCTCGCCTGCTCTTTGTTTGCTTGTGTGCTTGCTTGCTTGCTGAAGTCACCATGAACGAAAACACCAAACTTTGTGACTTCTCGAATACTAATAATAATGATTTTATTAGTACTCCGATTGCTCCCGCCACTAGTGCGAAGTCATACGAAATCAATGCCGCTTTGCTGAATCTTGTTATGAAAGAGCAATTATCTGGCCTTCCTAGTGAAGATGCCGCATCCCATCTCAATACCTTCATTGAGCTTTGCGATATGCAAAAGAAAAAAGATGTGGATAATGACGTGATTAAATTGAAGCTTTTTCCTTTCTCGTTGCGAGATCGCGCAAAAACTTGGTTTTCTTCTTTGCCCAAAAATAGTATTGATTCTTGGGATAAGTGCAAAGATGCTTATATATCCAAGTATTTTCCGCCAGCTAAGATCATCTCTCTCCGTAATGATATCATGAATGTCAAGCAACTTGATCATGAGCATGTTGCACAAGCTTGGGAGAGAATGAAATTAATGATTAGAAATTGTCCCGCTCATGGCTTGAGCCTTTGGATGATTATTCAAATCTTTTATGCTGGCTTGAATTTCGCTTCTAGAAATATCTTGGACTCCGCCTCAGGTGGAACGTTCATGGAAATCACTTTACGGGAAGCCACAAAGCTCTTAGACAACATCATGACAAACTACTCTCAATGGCACACTGAAAGGTCACCTACTAGTAAGAACGTACACGCTATAGAAGAAATTAACTCGTTAAGTGCTAAGATGGACGAGTTAATGAATTTGGTTGCTAGTAGAAGTGCTCCTTTGGATACTAATGATATGCCTTTGTCTTCTTTGATTGAGAGTAGCAACGCTAGCTTGGACGTTAATTTTGTTGGTAGGAATAACTTTGGCAACAACAATGCCTTTAGAGGAAACTATGTTCCTAGGCCTTTTCCTAGTAACTCCTCTAATAACTTTGGCAACTCCTACAACAATACTCATGGAAATTACAATAGATTACCCTCTGATCTAGAGAGTAATATCAAAGAGTTTATAAACTCTCAAAATATTTTCAATGCGTCCATAGAGGAAAAACTACTCCAAATTGACGATTTGGCTAAGAGCGTGGATAGAATTTCTTGTGATGTTTATGCTTTGAAAGTTAGATGTGCTCCTATGAAAATCAACATGGGTGAAACTTTGAAAGCTATGCGTGTTTCCATGATTGAGAGCCAAGAAGGAACCGCCCAAATTCGTGCTAGACATGAATGGCTTAAAAAGGTGTGTTCCCGTGATGAGAATCACGAAGATCTTAAAGTGCTTGGTGTGACTCCCATTGAATATTTGTTTTATTGTTACAAACCTAATGATTATGGGGCTGGATATGAATCCACTTTGGTTGAGAAGTGCCCCAATGATTCGGAGTCCATCTATCTTGATGCTAAAAGCATTGAAAGTGGAGTAGAAGACGTTAAAACTTTGAGTAGTAATGAAATTACTACCGTGGATTTCAAGGAATTCAATTATGATAGTTGCTCCTTGATTGAATGCATTTCTTCGATGCAATCCATGTTGAACTCTCCACATGCTTATAGCCAAAACAAAGCCTTTACCGATCATATCGTCAAAGCTATGATAAAATCTCTTGAAGAGAAACTTGAATTGGAAGTATCTATCCCTAGAAAGCTTCATGATGAGTGGGAACCTACCATCAAAATCAAAATCAAAAATAAGAGTGCAATTCTTTGTGTGATTTGGGTGCTAGTCTTTCTGCGATTCCAAAGTCTTTATGTGATGTTCTGGGTTTTAATGAGATTGAAGAGTGTTCTTTTAATTTGCATCTTGCTGATTCTACGGTCAAGAAACCCATGGGAAGGATCAATGATGTTCTTATTATTGCAAATAGGAACTATGTACCCGTGGATTTCATTGTGCTTGACATTGATTGCAATCCTTCATGCCCCATTATTCTTGGTAGACCTTTCCTAAGGACTATCGGTGCTATCATCGATATGAAGGAAGGGAATATTAGATTTCAATTTCCTTTGAGGAAGGGCATGGAACACTTTCCTAGAAAGAAAATAAGATTTCCTTATGAATCCATGATGAGGGACACTTATGGTTTGAGCACCAAAGACGACGATACGTGATTCTATCGCTTCTATGCGTAGCTAAGGGCGTTAAACAATAGCGCTTGTTGGGAGGCAACCCAATGAATTTATCGTTTCCTTTCTGTTTTGTTGCGTCCACACCATCACAATTCTGTTGTGATTGTGTTCTTTGTGTTTCTTTTTGTGTTTGAGCCAAGAAAAACCTTTATGACTAGTCGTGGTAATGGTTGTTTGATCCTGCTGGAAAAAGACAGAAACTTTTCGCTCACGAGATGATTTTTAATTTTTATTCAGAAAGAGCTTTTGAGTTGATTATTTTTCTGCTTATTGATATTATGTTTGCCCAGGCCGTCGTAATTTTTCAGATTTTTTGAGGTACCATAAGTATACGAAGTATACAGATTGCTACAGACTAGTCTGTTTTTGACAGATTCTGTTTTTGTTGAGTTGGTTGCTTGTTTTGCTGAAACTATGGTTAGTATCGCGGGGTACTAGCCATGGAAAAGTGAGAATACAGTAGCCCATCATCAATATAGATGGAATTCAAGTTTGCTACAATGCCAAAAGAAGTGGTAGTTTGTTTTCTTGTACTAATGTTATCACAAGTTTCTGTTTAAGTTTTGTGTTGTGAAGTTTTCAAGTTTTGGGTGATGTTCTCATTGACGATGAGATAAGGAGTGGAAAGAGCTCAAGCTTGGGGATTCCTAAGGCATCCCAAGACAAATTCAAGGACACCAAAAAGCCTATGCTTGGGGATGCCCCGGGAAGGCATCCCCTCTTTCGTCTTTAATCCATCGGTAACATTACTTGGAGCTATATTTTTATTCACCACATGATATGTGTGTTGCTTGGAGCGTCTTGTATCTTAGGAGTATTTTCTTTTTATTGTGTCACAATCATCCTTTCTGCACACCTTTTTGAGAGAGAGAGATAGACATGCACTCATCGTGATTTTGCTAGAATGCTCATAGTGCTTCACTTATATCTTTTGAGCTAGATACTTTTGCTGTTGTGCTTCACTTATATCTTTAAAGCATGGCGGTGCATCATTTAGTAGTTGGCTTATGCTATGAAATTAGTCCCAAATGTGCTAGGTACCCAAAGAGGATGCAAAAACCTCCATCTTCATGTGCATTGAGTAGAAAGAGAAGTTTCGATTCCTCTCAATTAGTTTTGAGACGTGGATTCGGTAATATTGAGAGTTATGTTAGTAGGGTGTTGTGAATCTAGAAATACTTGTGTTGAAGTTAGTGACTCCCGTAGCATGCACGTATGGTGAACCGCTATGTTAGGAAGTCAGAGCATAATTGATCTATTGATTGTCATCCTTTGTGTTGAGGTCGGGATCGCGCGATGGTTAACACCTACCAACCCTTCCCCCCGGAGTATGCGTTTAGCACTTTGTTTCAATTACTAATAAAAACTTTCGCAATAAGTATGTGAGTTCTTCATGACTAATGTGAGCCCATGGTATAGATGCACATTATCCTTCCACCATTGCTAGCCTCTCTAGTGCCGCGCAATTCTCGCCGGTGCACAAACCCACCAAATTCCTTCCTCAAAACAGCCACTATATCTACCTACTATGGCATTTTCATAGCCATTCCGAGATATATTGCCATGCAACTCCCACCGTTCCGTCTCATGACTTGTGCCGTCACTCTCATATTGCCATTGCATGATGGTAAGATAGCTAGCGAGATGTTTCAACGTCATACGCCATGCTAGATCGTTGCACATCCCGGTACACTGTCGGAGGCATTTCCTATGGAGTCATCATCATTATGATCTTTGAGCTGTGAGTAAATAAAAGTGTGATGATCATCATTATTAGAGCATTGTCCCATGTGATAAAAAAAGGAGGCCAAAGAGCCCAAAAACAAAAAAAAGGAGAAAAGAAAAAAGAGAGGCCTAAGAGCCCAAATGAAAAAAGAGAAGGGACAATGCTACTATCTTTTTCCACACTCGTGCTTCATGATAGCACCATGTTCTTCATGATTGAGAGCTTCTTGCTTTGTCACTACCATATGCTAGTGGGAATCTTCATTATATAACTTGGCTTGTATATTCCAATGATGGGTTTCCTCAAAATTGCCCTAGGTCTTCGTGAGCAAGCAAGTTGGATGCACACCCACTAGTTTTCCTTTTGAGATTTCACATACTTATAGCTCTAGTGCATCTCTTGTATGGCAATCCCTACTCATTCACATTGATATCTATTAATGGGCATCTCCATAGCCTATTGATACGCTGAGTCAGTGTGACCATCTCCTCCTTTTTGTCTCACAACCACCACCACACTCTATTCCACCTATAGTGCTATATCCATGGCTCGCGCTCATGTATTGCGTGATAATTATAAAAAGTTTGAGAAAGTAAGAGTGCGAAAACAATTACTTGGCCAATTCCGGGGTTGTGCATGATTTACATTAGTTGTGTGAGGATGATGGAGCATAGCCAGACTATATGATTTTGTAGGGATAACTTTCTTTGGCCTTGTTATTTTGAAAGTTCATGATTACTTTGCCAGTTTGCTTGAAGTATTACTATTTTCATGTCAATAGCAAACTATTGTTTTGAATCTTATGGATCTGAACATTCATGTCACGTGAAAGAAGTTGCAAAGGACAACTATGCCAGGTAGCATTCCACATCAAAAATTAATTCTTTATCACTTCCCTACTCGAGGAGGAGCAGGAGTTAAGCTTGGGGATGCTTGATACGTCTCCAACGTATATATAATTTTTTATGGTTTCATGCTATTATCTTGTCAAACTTCGGATGTTTTGCATGCATTTTATATATTTTTTGGGACTAATTTATTAACTCAGTGCAAAGTGCGAGTTCCTGTTTTTTCCATGCTTTTGACCCCTTTCAGAGGAGATTTCGAAACGGATTCCACACGGAAGAAAATCCCCGTAAAGATTTTTTTTCGAACGGAAGAAGATCGGGGAGCTTGGGAGCCAAGGCAGGGGAGCCCCACGGGGCCCACAAGCCTCCACCCGGCGGCCAGGGGGTCCGCGCCATCCAGGCTTGTGGGCCCCCTGGACGCCCTTTGCCCTAGGTTTTTCGCCCATATATTCCCATAAATTCCAGAAAAAATCAGGAGATCATCGTAATCACTTTTCCGCCGCCGCAAGCTTCTGTCTCCGCAAGATCCCATCTGGGGCACGTCCTGGTGCCCTGCCGGAGGGGGGATTCAGACACGGAGGGCTTCTCCATCAACACCATGACCTCTCCGATGATGCGTGAGTAGTTCACCATAGACCTACGGGTCCATAGATAGTAACTAGATGGCTTCTTCTCTCTCTTGGATCTTCAATACAAAGTTCTCCATGATCTTCATGGAGATCTATCCGATGTAATCTTCTTTTGTGGTGTGTTTGTCGAGATCCTATGAATTGTGGATTTATGATCAGATTATCTATGAATCTTATTTGAGTTTCTTCTGATCTCTCTTATGCATGATTTCATAACCTTGTACTTCTCTTCGAGTTGTGGGTTTTGTCTGGCCAGCTAGATCTATGATTCTTGCAATGGGAGAAGTGCTTGGTTTTGGGTTCATACCGTGCAGTGACCTCACCCAGTGACAAAAGGGGTAGCGAGGCACGCATCATGTTGTTGCCATCAAGGGTAAAAAGATGGGGTTTTCATCATTGGTTTGAGATTATCCCTCTACATCATGTCATCTTGCTTAAAGCGTTACTCTATTCGTCATGAACTCAATACACTAGATGCATGCTGGATAGCGGTCGATGTGTGGAGTAATAGTAGTAGATGCAGAAAGTATCGGTCTACTTGTCTCGGCCGTGATGCCTATATGTATGATCATTGCCTTAGATATCGTCATGACTTTGTGCGGTTCTATCAATTGCTCGACAATAATTTGTTCACCCACCGTGATACTTGCTATTTTGAGAGAAGCCTCTAGTGAACACTATGGCCCCAGGGTCTACTCCACACCATATTTTCAGCCTTACACTTTTTTACTTCGTTGCACTTTTCGCCTTCAGATCTCACTTTGCAAACAATCTTGAAGGGATTGACAACCCCTTTGAAGCGTTGGGTGCAAGCTTGTTTGTGTTTGCGCAGGTACTCTGGACTTGACGAGATCCTCCTTCTGGATCGATACCTTGGTTCTCAAACTGAGGGAAATACTTAAAGCTCGTGTGCTACATCACCCTTTCCTCTTCAAGGGAAAAACCAACGCAAGCCCAGCCTGTGTCAACGTGTCAATTTCTGGCGCTGTTGTCTGTGGGATAGCAGTGAGCTAGTGTCCTTCCCTCCTTCCCCTTCGAGTAGATCGGCCTAGGACTCGCCGGCACTTCTGTGTCCCGAGAGGAAGTAGCCATGGTTGCTGTGTGTTGTCTGTGTGGTGTGATCGGTAGTTGATGGAGCTGAGCAGAGGCTCTCCCTCGTAATAGGAGCGTAGTAGCTCGCCGTAGATCATCCCCTCTCTGGCGTAGAGCAGCAGTAACGCGTTCGGGCCTACGCCGGAAATCGCCACCGTCGGCATCTCTGTGTGAAACAGAGCATCTTGTGCGTGGGTAGGTTACCTTGCAGTCTTCCCTTCTCTGTCAAGCTCCTGATATGTGTCCAAGTGGTTTGCAGTGCATGCCTGTCGTGTGTGTTGTATGCAGGTGCTGGGTTCGAGTCCCAGAGAGAGCACCCCCCCTTTTTTGATTCTTTTTCTGTCGACAGTAGCATAGCTGCATGCAGAGAAGATATCCCTGTTAGCCTCCCTTCTCTGTCGAAGCAGTGGCAGTAGCAGGGTGGAAAAAGTAGCAGGTGAGGTCCAGAGGGGCTTGGGTTCGAACCCCCCCCCCCAACCCTTTTATTTTTTCCATGTTTCTCTTTTGATGTGTATTTTTGTTCCTTGCAGCAGTGTGCTGCTGGTGCTTGTGAGGCAGGTTATGTAAGGCTAGTCTATTTCCATCTTTTTTTGTGTATTTTTATTTTGCTAGCATGTGAAGATATCATATGAGTAGGTTTATGTAGTGTTGTGTGTAGGTGAAGGACCTTGTGTGCATAGGTGTTGTGTGATTTAGCTAATGTTTGGAAGTCAGCTTAGCATGTATAGATGTGTAGCATACATGTTGTGGAGTGTGTGGTGATGTTTATGGCATGAGTGTGGTGCAAGCACCAAGGGTGGTATATTTGCACCACTTGTGCAATATGTGATGTGAGTGTGTGTGTGTGGGTTTCCCCCCTCACCTACCTTGTGTATATGTAGGAGCTCTTGTCATGAGATGTGTGTGTAAGTGTGTGGTGACCTACACATGCCCAAGGCTTGGTGAGCCTTAGATGTGCACATGTGCTAACTTGTGTGTGTAGGAGTGGAGTGCATGATGTGTGTGTAGCTAGTGGTGGTGATACTAGCAAGTTGTAGGTGATTTAATGCATGTGCTTGATGTGTGTGGTGTGTGGTGGTGTGCTAAGGCACATGAGCATGAGGTCTACCCCTGATGTGCACCAATGTAGTGTTGTTAGAGTGCATGTGCTTGTGTAGGTATTGTTCTAGTGAATAGCACATGTGATGATGCACTATTCACTAGATATGATTCCATGTAGAGTTTCTTTTCTAGTTCGTGCTCTTTTGTTCCATGCAAGTGCATATGTTTTATATATGTTTTTGGGGTAGAATCATCCCAGGAATCCATTGGTGAAGTCAGTTTTTCCATTGGAACACTTTCTGGAGATGATTTATTTCAGATTTGTTCTATGTTTAGAGCTTGGTTTCATGAGATGTGGTGAGCCCAAGATGTTGACTCCTTGTTGGGGCATTAGAGGGTGACCCCCTCTAAGGCATGTTGGTTTTGTTTCATGTTTAGGAACTCATATGTGCAAGTGGTTCTCATTCCAAGTAGGCATGTGGCTGAAATTCCAGATTAGTGAAAATCTGTGATTTTCACTAAGTCTGAGAATCTGCTTATATTTTCTTCTCCTGTTGATGAGCTTGTGCAGGTCCATGTGTTGTGATTCGGCCTTAGCTTTCAACTAGGAAGTTGTAGCTTTTGTGTTTGTCTAGCTCTGTGTAAATTTTCATTCCATTTGGAGTCCTATAGATATTGTTTTGGGAGCTGTCAAAATGCTTCGGAGCATAAACGGCTAGTGAGAATCTGGAATTTTCACAAAGTCCCTGAAAACTGATATTTTTGGCCAAGTTAGCAACTGTATAACTTTCTTTGTGAAACTCCTTTGCTTTATATTTTTTGCTTGTGCTTGTAGTACTCTTCGATAGCTTCTTTCACATATCTTATTTGGCATATTTGGATGGCTGTAGGTGCTTTGCATGTAGCTCTCAAAGTGCTATGATGCTATTTATGGCAGATTGTGTAGTTTTGGTGTTTTGATGATTGTGAGTGCATAGATGAGGGTGTGGTGTTATTCTTTGCACCACCCCATCCATGTTGGTTTGTTTTATGCCTTGGCAACCTGGAAACGCCAGAGTTATGCCATTGGAGTGTGTTGTAATGTATTTGACACGTAGCACTTCATTTCTTGTTTCGTTGTTTTCCGTTGATCCGTAGCTCCGTTTGTAATGTTCTTTATATGGTTTTGCATCGTTTTCACGTGACGCATCTGATCATGTCATTCTCATGCATGTCAAGATAGCTTAGGGTGCAGTTCTGTCCAGGAACATGTATTTACTTCTCATGCTTGTGCTAGTGAGTAGAATAGAGATGCATGTTCATATTCATCTCAAGCATCATGTGCTTGTTGCATCTTGAGGAGTTGTTGTTCATTGGATGCTATTTTTATGGGGGTAGCACCGGGATCGGAGAACGAGTACGTGGATCCGGGAGATTACGGGCAGGACGAAAAAGAGAAGTTCCAAGCTGAGGATATCACAGGCAAGATGATATGACCTTAATTCCATCTCTAGACTTGTTATGCTAGATTATATTTCTTCCGTCATATGCTCGCAGCCTACCACCGAAATAGTTGCCTCCCGATATTGCCATGAAAGCCAAACACTTATCCCTTCCTAGCAAATCTTGAATGGCTAAGTAGGCGTTGCTAGTTGCAGGTGCTTTGTCTCATGTGATAATATGAGCTTGATATCATTATCTTATTTCTGTTATTGAATTAGTGCACCTATATACTTGGTAAATAACGGAAGGCCTAGCCTTTGTTGGGTGTTTTGTTCCGTTATTGCCACCATAGTTACCGGCTACCGGTGTTTGATTCCATAATGATCACTCCTAACACGTTCGGGGTTGTTATGGGAACCCCCTTGATAAATCGCGTAGTGTTAAGACTTGTCCGGCAGGACCCAACATTGGTGTTAATTTGCTAATGACTTAATAATAATCTGCATGGGGAATGATCACCCCGGGGATCTTTAATCAACAACCCGGGCCAGTGCTCCTCATGAGTGTTGGTCCAACCTGGTCTGCCTGCGGGGCCATCATAGGGAAACTTGAGATTTGGTTCTCGTAGCTAGTTCCATCCGTCGTGTCCTGAGACTGAGATACGCGGCTCTTATCGGGGTCGTCGACGCGATGGGAGGTCCTGCTAATCTTGTCTTACCTTAGCGATATATCTTGCGTATAGGAATCCCGGTGAAGCTTTGGTTCTCCCTAGAGTTGAGGTTTTCCTCTAAGGAATCCGACGAGATCACGAGATACGTGATAGAGGATTACTTTGCGGCCCGTGTACGTTTGTGATGGACTAGTTGGAGCACCCCTGCAGGGTTTAATATTTCGGAAAGCCGTGCTCGCGGTTATGTGGCAACTTGGAATATTTGTTAACATCCGGTAATAGACAACTTAAACATAGGCTAATAAAATTGCCAACTGTGTGCGTAGCCGTGACTGTCCCATTCGAAGATCTTTCTTCGATCGAGAACACGGTGGGGTTATGACTGACGTAAGTAGGTGTTCAGGATCACTTAGTGATCAGCTAAACATCGATTGTTAGTATAGACCACCTTCAATACTTGTTCTACGTAAGTTAGCCACCATATAAAGCTTAGGATGCTGCAACCTAAATACTCCGCCTTCCTTACCTAATAACTTGACTAGTACTGGCACCGAGGTCATAGATTGCTGAGTCCCTGTGGTTCACAGATTCCTCCACAACACCAACAGGTTTTGGTACCCCCGAGACAGGTGATCCCGATGGCACGCAGCTGGCGTGGCAGTACGATGAGGATAACGACCGCCTGTTCGTGAACTATCCAGAAGACTGAGGCGTGGTCGTGATCATGGGCAAGCATGCAGGGTAGCATAGTCATTTCTCATGTTTTGTAGTCCGTAGTGGAACTACCTTGTTTGGATGCGTGATGTACTCTGATATATTTATGAGATGACAGTTGAATCCCTTATTATCATTCTGTTATTATTTATGTATGTGCTATGTTACCGTGCTTGTGAAACGCTTAGATGCGCTTCTTTCTAATTCGGGGCCTCGTTCCCCAAATCGGAAAGGACCGCATCTTAGTCGTTACAAGTTGGTAATCAGAGCCTTACGACCATAAGAGCCTTCGTGTGATCGTACTTGGACGAGTCGAGTCTAGTAAAATGTTTCGAGTCTTAGTTATATCGGAGAGTAGGATTCTTTTTTCTCCTCTTCCATGTTGTGGTGAGGTTCCCTACTTATGAAATCTTAATTCTACTCCTCTTCTCGTTCAATTTTTTTAGGATCACGCGGGTATTTGTGAAATCTATATGATTTCGATGTGACGGAGTTCTGTCTTGGTGCCTCATGTCTGCCTTGATTTCTTCCGGGGAGTTGAGCTCCAGGGGATTCTTGCGCACATCGCCATCATTCAGATTTCTGAGTATCTAAGAACGAAAGATGTTCGTAATTGCTTCAATACTAGTAGTGGCAAGATAACCCTGATGTCCCCAGTACTGGTGCAGATTGTTCGCGAGTACTGCCATACTTTGAATCGTTGTGATCACGAGGATCTGTTGTAGATGAAGGTCCGAGATTCTTGTTGTGTGTTGATGGATGTGATACAGGTGACGGGTTAGTATAGGAGTTGTGTGATATTACTCCTTGTATCCGTGTACCAGATTGCATGACCAGATATTTCGGGAATTCATAGGTGGGATATCAAGTAGTATCTTATAGGAGAATCTTCCTACAGATGCATGATGTGAGGTTGGGATTCAATGTTCAGTGGGTGTGTTTGTTCAGGTCGTCTTACAGGGGTTCTCGTTGTGTCTTAAAGAGTCCTTGTAGCTCGCTACGACTCGGGGATACTTCGTAAGTCATGTGCACTAGCTTGCACAGGATGGCTACTGTAAATTTGAGCCTGTGCGATCTTATCCATGAAGATATCGGATGAAATCTCGATGATATGTTTGTTCTGAGGAGTTCTAGCTCATACTTGTTCGCAGTGGTCTTAATCAGAATTTTGTCGACCGTCACTTTGAGGAAGTGATACGTCTCCGTCGTATCTACTTTTCTAAACTCTTTTACCCTCGTTTTGGACTCTAATTTGAATGATTTGAATGGAACTAACCTGGACTGACGCTGTTTTGAGCAGAATTGCCTTGGTGTTACTTTTGTGCAGAAATCAAAGTTCTCCAAACGTCCTGAAAATTTACGGGGAGCAGTTTTGGAAAATATCTGCGCCAAGTTCCACCTCAGGGGGTGGGCCAGTGGGCCACAAGCCCCTGCTCCGCCACCACCACCCCTGGTGGCGTGGTGCAGGCTTGTGGGGCAAAATGACTCAGGAACCTTTGTATCCTGAAGGTCATCCTAAGAGAATTGATCAAGATTCTCAAGGAATCAATGCTGATACACCTAGTCATCCTAAGGAGAAGAAGAAGGATGATAGAAACTTGCACGCCAGTTCACCAAATACTGTCACACCTGAAGAACCTAATGATATTTCTGCGTCTGATGCAGAAACACAATCAGGTGATGAACATGAACCTGGTGACAACATGGACAGTGATGTTCATAATAATGCCCAACCTAGCCATGATGAGGATGTGGAGATTGAACCTACGGTTAATATTGATAATCCACAACCTAAGAGATACGACAAGAATGACTTCACTGCTAGGAAGCATGGTTCAGAGACCTATGCCCTTACCTCCTAAGCCATCCAAGAAAAAGGATGATGAGGATTTTGAGCGCTTCGTTGAGATGATAAGACCCGTCTTTCTGCAGATGCGGTTAACTATATGCTCAAGATGTCTCCGTATGCCAACTACATTAAAGATATCGTGACTAATAAACGGAAGATACCAGATCTTGAGATCTCCACCATTCTTGCCAACTACACTTTCAAAGGTGGAACTCCTAAGAAACTTGGTGATCCCGGAGTGCCCACTATACCTTGCTCCATTAAAGGAAACTACGTAAGAACTGCCTTATGTGACCTTGGAGCCGGTGTTAGTGTTATGCCACTCTCTCTTTATCGTAGACTTGAGTTGGATAAGTTGACACCCACTGAAATTTCTCTGCAAATGGCAGACAAATCAACTGCTTTCCCTATCGGCATTTGCGAGGATGTGCTGTTGTGGTTGCTAACACCACTATCTTAACAGACTTTGTTATCTTGGATATTCCCGAGGAGGATGCCATGGCTATCATCCTCGGAAGACCCTTTTTAAACACTGCAGGGGTTGTTATAGATTGCAACAAAGGCAATGTCACTTTCCATGTCAACGGTAATGAGCACACCGTGCACTTTTCAAAGAAACGATATCCACTACATTGCATCAATGCTATCGAAAAGACTTCATCGATTCTCGTTGGGAGCTTTGAATGCCCTATTCCTCGTGTCAAGATGAAGTATGATTTTATTGTTGGGGAGATACATATCCCCATTGAGGTGACTTAGTGGCTATTCGAAAATTCTCCGTTCTCTCTTGCGATTCGAGAAAGTTTTGTCATAAGGACTTGATCAATCACATTGACGGATTTCTTTCGATGACCATGAAACGGATGAATCAAAGAGTCACATACCTCGGTTTTGAGTTTTCCTTTTCTGTTGCTTAGAAGAAAAATGATAGAATTAGTTTAGCTTTTCTTGTTTTCTGTTTTAGCGTCCTGGAGAAAAATACCTCGAAAATAAAAGTTCTCCGATGGTCCTGAAAATTTAGTATGAATTTTTCTGGAATTTTTGAAAATTTCTGGGCCTGAGAGCTGGCCTGGGGGCCTGACCAGTGGGCCACAAGCCGTTGCTCCGCCACCACCCCCCTAGTGGCGTGGTGCAATCTTGTGGGGCCCACAGGCACCCCCTCCACTCATTCCAGCTCCCAGCCTCTTCTTCCACCTCTAGAAAAAATTGTTTCACAGCTCAAACCCGTGTTCTTGCTCATTTGGCAGTGATCTTCGATCTCCTTGCTCAAAGCACCATTCTCCAAACCATTTTGGGGAAATTACTCCTTGGTAAGTTACTCCTCCATTGGTGAAAAGACCTCGATGACGCCTAGAGGGGGGTGAATAGGCTATTTAAAAACTTCTTTGGACTTGGCTTGAAACTAATGCGGAAATAAACTAAGAGGGTACTTGTCAAGCACAAATCCTAAATGCACTAGGCACTGCAGCGTGTATCAACAACACGATCTACCAAGATGGACACAATACAGTTACTAACAAGCACAAGTAAGTTACACAAACTTACTTGAGCTATATCACACGACAAGTAGGTGAACAACACAAGATACTAGATCACACTATATCACACGATATATCAAAAGCTGCAAGTATGAACATGTGGATATAGAAGGTATGCTTGAATGATTAATCTTGTACAAGAAATAGCCAACACAATATAATGAGCACAAACAATATGCAATGTATGTATGCTCAAGTAACACAAGTAAACCACAACTAAGGAGTTAGGGTTAAGGATAACCAAGGTCACTGAGACGAAGATGTATCCCGATGTTCACTTCCTTGGAGGGAAGCTAGTCATCGTTACAGAGGTGGGTGTTACCACGAAGGCACACCAACGCCACGAAGGCTCACCCTATTCTCCCTTTGAGATAACACCACGAAGGCGTTTCTCAACCACTAGTGGCCTTTGAGGTGGCTTCCAAACCCTCACAAACTTTTTCGGGGGACATCACACGGATTGATTCCTCTCCGAAGAACTCCTATCGCCTAGGAGTCTCCAACCTCCAAGAGTAACAAGATCACGGGGAATGCTCAAAACTTGCTCAAATCTCAAATAGCTTGGGTTGAGAGAAGGAGAGGGAGACGATCTATCTTTTGATTGGAACAACTCTCAAAGGGGCTCACAAATGCTCTTGGGATCTAAGATTTGGTGTGAGCAAATGTGTGTGAGGTAGAAATGTGTTCTTATGAGGATAAGCTTGTGTTGGGCTGCTCTCACACGAAGTGGGAGGGGGGTATTTATAGTGGGGAGAGAAAAACAGCCGTTGGGGACACTTTAAGTCACACACGGTCCGGACGTCCGACAGTTTCCGGAAGTCCGGGCGTCCGCGAGGGGTCGGACGTCCGACAGGGGTCGGTCGTCCGACGCCTGTATGTTGGAATTATGCCCTAGAGGCAATAATAAATATAGTTATTATTATAATTCCTGTATCAAGATAATCGTTTATTATCCATGCTATAATTGTATTGAATGAAGACTCATTTACATGTGTGGATACATAGAGAAAACACCGTCCATAGCAAGCCTCTAGTTGGCTAGCCAGTTGATCGAAGATAGTCAGTGTCTTCTGATTATGAACAAGGTGTTGTTGCTTGATAACTGGATCACGTCATTAGGAGAATCACGTGATGGACTAGACCCAAACTAATAGACGTAGCATGTTGATCGTGTCATTTTGTTGCTACTGTTTTCTGCATGTCAAGTATTTATTCCTATGACCATGAGATCATATAACTCACTGACACCGGAGGAATGCTTTGTGTGTATCAAACGTCGCAACGTAACTGGGTGACTATAAAGATGCTCTACAGGTATCTCCGAAGGTGTTAGTTGAGTTAGTATGAATCAAGACTGGGATTTGTCACTTCGTGTGACGGAGAGGTATCTCGGGGCCCACTCGGTAATACAACATCACACACGAGCCTTGCAAGCAATGTAACTTAGTGTAAGTTGCGGGATCTTGTATTACGGAACGAGTAAAGAGACTTACCGGTAAACAAGATTGAAATAGGTATACGGATACTGACGATCGAACCTCGGGCAAGTAACATACCGAAGGACAAAGGGAGTGACATACGGGATTATATGAATCCTTGGCACTGAGGTTCAAACGATAAGATCTTCGTACAATACGTAGGATCCAATATGGGCATCCAGGTCCCGCTATTGGATATTGACCGAGGAGTCTCTCGGGTCATGTCTACATAGTTCTCGAACCCGCAGGGTCTGCACACTTAAGGTTCGACGTTGTTTTATGCGTATTGGAGTTATATGGTTGGTTACCGAATGTTGTTTGGAGTCCCAGATGAGATCACGGACGTCACGAGGGTTTCCGGAATGGTCCGGAAACGAAGATTGATATATAGGATGACCTCATTTGATTACTCGAAGGTTTTCGGAGTTACCGGGTATGTACCGGGAATGACGAATGGGTTCCGGGAGTTCACCGGGGGGGCAACCCACCCCGGGGAAGCCCATAGGCCTTGAGGGTGGCACACCAGCCCTTAGTGGGCTGGTGGGACAGCCCAAAAGGGCCCTATGCGCCAAGAAGAAAAAAATCAAGAGAAAAGAAAAAAAAGGAGGAGGTGGGAAGGAAGGGAAGGACTCCCTCCCACCAAACCAAGTCCAACTCGGTTTGGGGGGGGGGAGTCCTCCCCCCTTGGACTCGGCCGACCCCCTTGGGGCTCCTTGAGCCCCAAGGCAAGGTCCCCTCCCTCCCACCTATATATACGGAGGTTTTAGGGCTGATTTGAGACGACTTTTCCACAGCAGCCCGACCACATACCTCCACGGTTTTTCCTCTAGATCGCGTTTCTGCGGAGCTCGGGCGAAGCCCTGCTGAGACAAGGTCATCACCAACCTCCGGAGCGCCGTCACGCTGCCGGAGAACTCTTCTACCTCTCCGTCTCTCTTGCTGGATCAAGAAGGCCGAGATCATCGTCGAGTTGTACGTGTGCTGAACGCGGAGGTGCCGATCGTTCGGTACTAGATCGTGGGACTGATCGCAGGATTGTTCGCGGGGCGGATCGAGGGACGTGAGGACGTTCCACTACATCAACCGCGTTCACTAACGCTTCTGCTGTACGATCTACAAGGGTACGTAGATCACTCATCCCCTCTCGTAGATGGACATCACCATGATAGGTCTTCGTGCGCGTAGGAAATTTTTTGTTTCCCATGCGACGTTCCCCATCAGTGGCATCATGAGCAAGGTTCATGCGTAGATGTCTTCTCGAGTAGAACACAAAAGTTTTTGTGGGCGGTGATGTGCGTTTTGCTGCCCTCCTTAGCCTTTTCTTGATTCCGCGGTATTGTTGGATTGAAGCGGCTTGGACCGACATTACTCGTACGCTTACGAGAGACTGGTTTCATCGTTACGAGTAACTCCGTTGCTCAAAGATGACTGGCAAGTGTCGGTTTCTCCAACTTTAGTTGAATCGGATTTGACCGAGGAGGTCCTTGGATGAGGTTAAATAGCAACTCATATATCTCCGTTGTGGTGTTTGCGTAAGTAAGATGCGATCCTACTAGATACCCATGGTCACCACGTAAAACATGCAACAACAAAATTAGAGGACGTCTAACTTGTTTTTGCAGGGTATGCTTGTGATGTGATATGGCCAATGATGTGATGTGATATATTGGATGTATGAGATGATCATGCTGTAATAGAAATATCGACTTGCACGTCGATGGTACGGCAACCGGCAGGAGCCATAGGGTTGTCTTTATACTAACGTGTGTGCTTGCAGATGCGTTTACTATTTTGCTAGGATGTAGCTTTAGTAGTAATAGCATGAGTAGCACGACAACCCTGAGGGCAACACGTTGATGGAGATCATGGTGTGGCGCCGGTGACAAGAAGATCGTGTCGGTGCTTTGGTGATGGAGATCAAGAAGCACGTGATGATGGCCATATCATGTCACTTATGAATTGCATGTGATGTTAATCCTTTTATGCACCTTATTTTGCTTAGAACGGCGGTAGCATTATGAGGTGATCTCTCACTAAAATTTCAAGACGAAATTGTGTTCTCCCCGACTGTGCACCGTTGCTACAGCTCGTCGTTTCGAGACACCACGTGATGATCGGGTGTGATAGACTCAACGTTCACATACAACGGGTGCAAAACAGTTGCGCACGCGGAACACTCGGGTTAAGCTTGACGAGCCTAGCATGTGCAGACATGGCCTCGGAACACATGAGACCGAAAGGTCGATCATGAATCATATAGATTATATGATTAGCATAGGGATGCTTACCACTGAAACTATACTCAACTCACGTGATGATCGGACTTGAGCTAGTGTAAGTGGATCATGAACCACTCAAATGACTAGAGAGATGTACTTTTTGAGTGGGAGTTTAGCGAATAATTTGATTAAGTTAAACTCTAATTATCTTGAACATAGTCTAAGTCCACTTTGAATATATTTGTGTTGTAGATCATGGCTCACGCGACAGTCATCCTGAATTTTAATACGTTCCTAGAGAAAGGTAAGATGAAAGATGATGGAAGCAACTTTGTAGACTGGGCTCGTAATCTTAAGCTAATCTTACAAGCTGGGAAGAAGGATTATGTCCTTAATGCTGCGTTAGGAGATGAACCACCCGCTACGGCTGATCAGGATGTTCAGAACGCTTGGTTAGCACGTAAGGAGGACTACTCAATAGTTCAATGTGCAGTCTTGTATGGCTTAGAACCGGGACTTCAACGTCGCTTTGAGCATTATGGAGCATTTGAGATGTTCCAGGAGTTGGAGTTTATCTTTCAGAAGAACGCCCGGATCGAGAGGTATGAGACCTCCGATAAATTCTATGCTTGCAAGATGGAGGAAAACTCATGTGTCAGTGAACATGTGCTCAAAATGTCTGGGTACTCAAACCGTCTAGCTGAGCTGGGGATTGAACTCCCGCAAGAAGCTATCACTGAGAGAATCCTTCAATCACTGCCGCCAAGCTATAAAGGCTTTGTGTTGAACTACAACATGCAAGGGATGAAAAAGTCTCCCGGCGAGTTGTTTGCGATGCTGAAAGTCGCAGAGTCTGAACTCCGTAAAGAGCATCAAGTGTTGATGGTGAATAAGACCACTAGTTTCAAGAGAAACGGCAAAGGCAAGAAGGGCAATTCGAAGAAGAGTGGCAAGCCTTTTGCCAATCCGACGAAGAAACCCAAAGCTGGACCTAAGCCGGAAACGGAGTGTTACTATTGCAAGGGTATGGGTCACTGGAAGCGCAATTGCCCCAAGTATCTGGCAGAAAAGAAGGCGGGCAAAGAAAAATCAGGTATATTTGATATACATGTTATTGATGTGTACTTAACCAGCTCTTTTAGTAGTGCCTGGGTATTCGATACCGGTTCTGTTGCTCATATTTGCAACTCGAAACAGGAACTACGGAATAGGCGAAGGCTGGCGAAAGATGAAGTGACGATGCGCGTAGGAAATGGTTCCAAGGTTGATGCAATCGCCGTCGGCACAGTGTCACTTCAGTTACCGTCAGGATTAGTGATGAACTTAAATCATTGTTATTTAGTGCCTGCGTTGAGCATGAACATTATATCTGGATCTTGTTTATTGCGAGACGGTTACTCTTTTAAGTCAGAGAATAATGGTTGTTCTATTTCTATGAGTAACATCTTTTATGGTCATGCACCAAATGTGAGAGGATTGTTCATATTGAATCTTGATAGCGATACGCATATACATAACATTGAGACCAAAAGAGTTAGAGTTAACAATGATAGCGCCATATTTTTGTGGCACTGCCGCTTAGGTCATATTGGTGTAAAGCACATGAAGAAACTCCATGCTGATGGACTTTTGGAGTCACTTGACTTTGATTCACTTGACACGTGCGAACCATGCCTCATGGGCAAGATGACTAAGACTCTGTTCTCAGGAACAATGGAGCGTGCAAGTGACTTGTTGGAAATCATACATACCGATGTGTGTGGTCCGATGAGCGTGGAGGCACGCGGCGGATATCGTTATTTTCTCACCTTCACTGACGATTTAAGTAGATATGGTTATGTCTACTTGATGAAGCACAAGTCTGAAACATTTGAAAAGTTCAAGCAATTTCAGAGTGAAGTGGAAAATCATCGTAACAAGAAGATCAAGTTCCTACGGTCTGATCGTGGGGGTGAATATCTGAGTTTCGAGATTGGTGCTCACTTAAGACAATGTGGAATTGTTTCACAGTTAACACCGCCTGGAACACCACAGCGTAATGGTGTGTCCGAACATCGTAATCGTACTATATTAGAGATGGTGCGATCTATAATGTCTCTTACTGATTTGCCGTTATCATTTTCGGGCTATGCATTAGAAACAGCTGCATTCACTTTAAATAGGGCACCATCAAAATCCGTTGAGACGACACCATACAAACTGTGGTATGGCAAAAGGCCAAAGTTGTCGTTTCTTAAAGTTTGGGGATGTGATGCTTATGTCAAAAAGCTTCAGCCTGAAAAGCTGGAACCCAAAGCGGAAAAGTGCGTCTTCATAGGTTACCCAAAAGAGACAGTTGGGTACACCTTCTATCTCAAATCCGAGGGCAAAGTGTTTGTTGCTAAAAACGGAGCTTTTCTCGAGAAGGAGTTTCTCTCGAGAGAATTCAGTGGGAGGAAGATAGAACTTGACGAGGTTGTCGAACCTCTCATCCCTCTGGATGGTGGCGCAGGGCAAGGGGAAACCTCTGTCATTGCGACGCCGGTTGAGGAGGAAGTTAATGATGATGATCATGAAACTCCAGTTCAAGTTTCTGTCGAACCACGCAGGTCGACGAGACCACGTGCTGCTCCAGAGTGGTACAGTAATCCCGTCATATCAATCATGTTGTTAGACAACAATGAACCTGCGAATTATGAAGAAGCAATGGTGGGCCCAGATTCCAACAAATGGCTGGAAGCCATGAAGTCCGAGATAGGATTCATGTATGAGAACAAAGTGTGGACTTTGGAGGTACTACCTGAGGGCCGCAAGGCTATTCAGAACAAATGGATCTTTAAGAGGAAGACGGACGCTGACGGCAATGTGACCGTTTATAAAGCTCGACTTGTGGCAAAGGGTTTTTTCACAAGTTCAAGGAGTTGACTACGATGAGACATTCTCACCCGTAGCGATGCTTAAGTCCGTCAGAATCATGTTAGCAATAGCTGCATTTTTCGATTATGAAATCTGGCAGATGGATGTCAAAATGGCGTTCCTTAACGGTTTCCTTAAAGAAGAGTTGTATATGATACAACCCGAAGGTTTTGTCGATCCTAAGAATGCTAACAAGGTGTGCAAGCTCCAGCGATCCATTTATGGACTGGTACAAGCATCTCGGAGTTGGAACAAACGCTTTGATGAGGTGATCAAAGCATTTGGGTTTATACAAGTGGTTGGAGAATCTTGTATTTACAAGAAAGTGAGTGGGAGCTCTGTGGCGTTTCTAATATTATATGTGGATGACATATTACTGATTGGAAACAACGTAGAGTTTTTAGAGAGCATAAAGGATTACTTGAATAAAAGTTTCTCTATGAAGGACCTAGGAGAAGCTGCTTACATTCTAGGCATTAAGATCTATAGGGATAGATCAAAACGCCTGATAGGACTTTCACAAAGCACATACCTTGATAAAGTTTTGAAGAGGTTCAAAATGGAACAGTCCAAGAAAGGGTTCTTGCCAGTTCTACAAGGTACGAGATAGAGTAAGACTCAGTGCCCAGCAACTGATGAAGATAGAGAGCATATGCGCTCCGTCCCCTATGCTTCAGCCATAGGTTCTATCATGTATGCGATGCTGTGCACTAGACCGGATGTTAGCCTAGCCATAAGTATGGCAGGTAGGTTCCAGAGTAATCCAGGAGTGGATCACTAGACAACGGTCAAGAATATCCTGAAGTACCTGAAAAGGACTAAGGAGATGTTTCTCGTGTATGGAGGTGACGAAGAGCTCGTCGTAAAAGGTTACGTCGATGCAAGCTTTGACACAGATCCGAACGACTCTAAGTCGCAAACCGGATACGTATTTATTCTTAATGGGGGTGCAGTAAGCTGGTGCAGTTCCAAGCAAAGCGTCGTAGCAGATTCTACATGTGAAGCGGAGTACATGGCTGCCTCGGAGGCGGCTAAGGAGGGTGTCTGGATGAAGCAGTTCATGACGGATCTTGGAGTGGTGCCAAGCGCACTGAATCCAATAACCTTGTTCTGTGACAACACTGGTGCCATTGCCTTAGCAAAGGAACCACGGTTTCACAAGAAGAACAGACACATCAAACGACGCTTCAACCTCATCCGCGACTACGTTGTGGGAGAGGACGTAAATATATGCAAAGTGCACACGGATCTGAATGTAGCAGACCCGCTGACTAAACCTCTTCCACGGCCAAAGCATGATCAACACCAGAACTGTATGGGTGTTAGATTTATTACAATGTAATTCACATGGTGATGTGAGGGCTAGATTATTGACTCTAGTGCAAGTGGGAGACTGTTGGAATTATGCCCTAGAGGCAATAATAAATATAGTTATTATTATAATTCCTGTATCAAGATAATCGTTTATTATCCATGCTATAATTGTATTGAATGAAGACTCATTTACAAGTGTGGATACATAGACAAAACACCGTCCATAGCAAGCCTCTAGTTGGCTAGCCAGTTGATCAAAGATAGTCAGTGTCTTCTGATTATGAACAAGGTGTTGTTGCTTGATAACTGGATCACGTCATTAGGAGAATCACGTGATGGACTAGACCCAAACTAATAGACGTAGCATGTTCATCGTGTCATTTTGTTGCTACTGTTTTCTGCATGTCAAGTATTTATTCCTATGACCATGAGATCATATAACTCACTGACACCGGAGGAATGCTTTGTGTGTATCAAACGTCGCAACGTAACTGGGTGACTATAAAGATGCTCTACAGGTATCTCCGAAGGTGTTAGTTGAGTTAATATGAATCAAGACTGGGATTTGTCACTCCGTGTGACGGAGAGGTATCTCGGGGCCCACTCGGTAATACAACGTCACACACGAGCCTTGCAAGCAATGTAACTTAGTGTAAGTTGCGGGATCTTGTATTACGGAACGAGTAAAGAGACTTACCGGTAAACGAGATTGAAATAGGTATACGGATACTGACGATCGAATCTCGGGCAAGTAACATACCGAAGGACAAAGGGAATGACATACGGGATTATATGAATCCTTGGCACTGAGGTTCAAACGATAAGATCTTCGTAGAATATGTAGGATCCAATATGGGCATCCAGGTCCCGCTATTGGATATTGACCGAGGAGTCTCTCGGGTCATGTCTACATAGTTCTCGAACCCGCAGGGTCTGCACACTTAAGGTTCGACGTTGTTTTATGCGTATTGGAGTTATATGGTTGGTTACCGAATGTTGTTCGGAGTCCCGGATGAGATCACGGACGTCACGAGCGTTTCCGGAATGGTCCGGAAACGAAGATTGATATATAGGATGACCTCATTTGATTACCGGAAGGTTTTCGGAGTTACCGGGTATGTACCGGGAATGACGAATGGGTTTCGGGAGTTCACCGGGGGGGCAACCCACCCCGGGGAAGCCCATAGGCCTTGAGGGTGGCACACCAGCCCTTAGTGGGCTGGTGGGACAGCCCAAAAGGGCCCTATGCGCCAAGAAGTAAAAAAATCAAGAGAAAAAAGAAGGAGGAGGTGGGAAGGAAGGGAAGGACTCCCTCCCACCAAACCAAGTCCAACTCGGTTTGGGGGGGAGTCCTCCCCCTTGGATTCGGCCGACCCCCTTGGGGCTCCTTGAGCCCCAAGGCAAGGTCCCCTCCCTCCCACCTATATATACGGAGGTTTTAGGGCTGATTTGAGACGACTTTTCCACGGCAGCCCGACCACATACCTCCACTGTTTTTCCTCTAGATCGCGTTTCTGCAGAGCTCGGGCGGAGCCCTGCCGAGACAAGGTCATCACCAACCTCCGGAGCGCCGTCACGCTGCCGGAGAACTCTTCTACCTCTCCGTCTCTCTTGCTGGATCAAGAAGGCCGAGATCATCGTCGAGCTGTACGTGTGCTGAACGCGGAGGTGCCGTCCGTTCGGTACTAGATCGTGGGACTGATCGCGGGATTGTTCGCGGGGCGGATCGAGGGACGTGAGGAAGTTCCACTACATCGACCGCGTTCACTAACGCTTCTGCTGTACGATCTACAAGGGTACGTAGATCACTCATCCCCTCTCGTAGATGGACATCACCATGATAGGTCTTCGTGTGCGTAGGAAATTTTTTGTTTCCCATGCGACGTTCCCCATCACTGTAGATATCACTGAAAATACTGTGAATTGAACAGCGACCGGACGTCCGGAGAGGACCAGAAATCCGAGTTATTCGACTCAGCTTCTTCTGGTGGGAGGTTCCGGATTTCCGAAAGGGGACGGACGTCCGGCCCTCGGACGTCCGGAGGGAGCGAGAAATCCGAGTTATAGAGCTCATGTACTTTTGGTGAAGGGCTCCGGATTTCCGAAGCTGGTCGGTCGTCCGGCCCTCGGATGTCCGGAGTGAGCCGGAAATCCGAGTTATAGAGCTCAATTTCTTCTGGTGCACAGCTTCGGATTTCCGTAGCATGTCGGTCGTCCGACCCTTGACCGGTCCTCGGACGTCCGGAGGGAGCCGGAAGTCCGAGGCAGTAGACCTGTTTTGAGATCGGAGCAAAGTAGAGAATATGTGGTATTCAGCAGAACAGTGGAGATGTAGTTTGAGCAAGTTCATCGCAAAACCTGTGATCCCCTCTTAATAGTGCGGGATCCCTAAGGACTCAAGAATCATAAAAGGGTACTGATGATCCATACTTGAGTGTATACTTTTATTCGCTGATCATCACTCCGCACAACTAACGTCAAAGGAACTGATACCTTTGAGTTAGCCCTTTCACTTGAGCTTGATGTTGTTGTTCCTTCTTGGCTCAAGTTGAAAGCAAGACATGATGAAGTCTTCAAGTATCTCTCCCATACACAATGTGGAAAGCCTAGCTTATGTATTCATCTTCATTTGTCCACCATGTGAACATCCACAAGAATCAAGCATGTAGTGCTCAGGAATGCTTATCTTGATCTTGTCCTTGTTAGCACATGAGCTTGTCCTTATCAACACATGATCATTAACAATAGTTTCAATGATATATTCGTGCTGATCCACTTGAACTTGCACACCACAATCTTGATGACGATTGCCACTTGACGTCATCCTTCATGGGTTGTATGAGATCTTCCTTTTGACGCAAGCCCATGGAAGCACACCTAACCCCCACATAGGACTTTCACAAAGACCATGTGTTAGTACACAAACACGTAATGGACAATGCTTACCATACCATGGGATAACTTGATCCTTCTCGGTACATCTTATACGCTTTTTGTGTTGATCATATTGATTTACTCTTTGTCTGAGATCTTGATCAACCTTGTGTCTCTATGACCATTCTTTGGATAATACCTTGAATACTATCTTGGTCATCATATAAACTCCTTGAACCCAACAGATGGACTTCAAGAAGTGCCTATGGACAAATCCTATAAATATAACTTAAGGCAACCATTAGTCCATAGGAATTGTCATCAATTACCAAAACCACATATGGAGATATATGCTCTAACAATTGGTCCAATTAGTTTTTGCTCTAGTGCTTTATCCTTCGCATATTCTTGCTACCTTGGTGACCCTGTTCTTGAGCTATAAATGTTGACTTTAGCTGGTTCCAAGTAGTTTTAGCGCGTGATACGGTCTCTAGGCACTAGTAGGATTAGTTGCTACAAGTTGGGTTAATCCTTATTTACTTTTCTTTCAAAGTTCCTAAATATTTCAGAATATTTCAGAGCTAGAAAAAGGAAAAGATGAGGAGGTTCTTGAGAGGCTCTTCAAGCCGTAACCACAAGAAGGATGAGAAGAACCACCCCAAGTACGTAGTCCCTCGAGTCACAGAAGTTAGAGCGTGCGAGTGGCCAAGTGATGAATTTTTGTGCGCCGTCGGACTTTAGGAAGACTTTTATTACTTGGTGGAGAACGCAGGTCTTACTACATTAGTTGAAGATAAGTGCCCACAATATCTCCTCCTCACCAATATTTTCGTTCAAAGCTTCAACTTTTATCCGAGGAAGAATCTTCCCATGGTTGAGTTCATGATATACGATGTCCCCCAGTGCATGACGCTACAGGATTTTTGCAATGTATGCAAATTACCTTATGTTGGGGATATCCGTGACCCTCGTCCACAGGACTTGGAGGACTTCATTGGTTCTATTGCTATTGGAGAGGAGAGAGGAGTGTCTCGCGCTAGAATTGCTAGCATAAATTTTCCCATGCTTCGGTAGTTCTCACTATTTGTGGGAAAATGTTTGATTGGCCGTGGGGAGGCTAGATCACTTAGTTCTCCAGGCCTTGCGGTTTTGCGCGAAGGCCTTTATAACGATAAGACTTATAGCTTGGGCGCTATAGTAGCTCAACGGTTGAACCTGAACCGTTCTAGAGGTGTTGTCTATGAAAGAAAAGAGGATATCAATTAGAGATGTAACTTCTCTCATGTGTAAAAGATTCTAAGTAGAAGACAATCATGATGATATATATTCGCAAACAAAGATGTACACACGAAATGGTTACAATCCAAAAGGAAGTCACAAATATATCAATGAGATCTTTTGCTTGGAAGCATAGCACATGGACTAATATTTTCTTATTGTACACTATGAACTTCCAACATACGAACATCAAAGACATCCCAACTAGTAGTAAGACATCATCGTTCGGATGCTTTGAGAAAGCAAACAAGTACTACAAGAACGAATCAGGAGATTCATGCCATGATGCAACCTGGAAAAGAAAAGACAGGTTGGGGCCTTTGCAAGAAAAGAATGCATGAAGTGAATACTTGTTACCGAGACAACATTGGATTGATGTAGTAGATAGTTGTTCTTTGATCATCCTAACTTGGCTCCAATAATCACATGGTCTCAACACCTTCCTTATAGGTGAGCCGAGCATCCAATGCATCTCCAGTTGTTCTTGGAACAGCAAAACAAACAAAATGGTGCCCAAACTCATTGGGACCAAAGATTTAGAAAACCGGCAATACATAGGACAAACTCCACATACATATGTGCATATAGTTTGAACTTGAATTCCATGCACACTGTAGCCAATTTATGACAAGGTGGAGTTTCCCCTATATATTGGGTCAAAGAAGGAAAGTAAGCAAAAGAAGTTGTATATAGTAGATATGCATGCTCAAGATTCTCAAGAATCAACTCAACACAAAGTTGATAAGTCACCAAAAGACAAGGTATCAAGTGATAATAAGATCCTAAACAAAAAGAACTATCACTTGAAGGATATCAATTAAAAGATACCTCAAGGAATGAGATATCCATTGACACATGCCAAATAAAAGGAAACAAGAAACCAATTGAAGGAAAACAAACACGAGGTATCTAATTTCCAAAAGAGAGCTAGGTTCCAACAAACCAAGCCCTCGACAAATTTTCATGATGGCACAAAGCATCATAAAGAGCAAGACTTGCCTCCCATCAACACACACTTGATGGGGATCAAAAGATTTTATGATGGGTGAATAAAGAGAGTGTTCTAAAGAAAATAGGATAGCTCCCCCAAGGGACGTGCATTATATAGAATTTGCATTTAAATACAAAATGCACACGATGGGATCATCACGTTCTCTATATCTATAAACACACTAGACATGTTAAAATAGATCCATAAGAGGCAAGGAAGACAAACGAAACACAAAATCCAATGTAAAGACGATTAGCAATTCCTAACACATGGTGGGAATACCAATTGTCAAGGACAAGAAGTATTTTGGAAGTGATACTCATTGGTAGATCGCAAACATATACAAGATCATCTTTACCCATAAAACGCAAGCAAATGACACTTGTAGAGCTAACATGCCACCTAGGAACAAGATAATTTACAATATCAACACTAAGTGGCAACACGTCGAATGTACACATTTTCTAGGTTTGTAATATGCACATAGCATATTACTCCCCCATAATGTGATAAACCAACAACATTAACAAGTGGCAAATTAAAACCAACAAGAGATACTTAATGGACCATATAGAATTTGAATTTCTCATGAGTAAGACATACCACA
Source organism: Hordeum vulgare subsp. vulgare (assembly GCF_904849725.1). Classification (NCBI taxonomy): domain Eukaryota; kingdom Viridiplantae; phylum Streptophyta; class Magnoliopsida; order Poales; family Poaceae; genus Hordeum; species Hordeum vulgare. The sequence goes on along the minus strand of NC_058520.1, from coordinate 46,163,753 downwards.
TAGAAACTAGATAATCTTGAAGTATCAAAACTAAGTGGTATTCCCCATGTATACACATTTATAGGATTGTGAGGTGTGCAAAGCACATCACTCCCCCACAATGGGATAATCCATTAATCTCTCACAAGAGCCAACAAAAAAATATAAACAAGATGCAAAAAGGCTCAATACAAGACTCACATGTACATGATATGCAAACTAACATACCCATACTCGATTACTCAAGATAAGCAAGTTGGAAGCACAACATATACAAACGCATGCAAGGTACAAAACCACGACATGCAAAGGGGCAAGCACCTAACAATGTAAACAGTTTAAGTATAAGTTACCGTAAGGAGGCACATTGGATAAAAGATAGAAACTCGATAATCCAAATGACTTGGCTTGAGATAATATGAATGATGAAGACCCCTTAATTCTTCATTATGTATCCAAGCCTCTAATGTCCTCCATAGTCACCTATTGATCAAGTTTGAGCTTGTTGGTCCCCAACTACATTGGGTCCTAAGAGGTTAATCACAATAGGCTTGGCAACCCAAATGGTTCTTTTCTTGACACCATTTTGAGTACCAACAAACTTGGCAAACACATTGCCAACCTTATCCTTCCCAAGGGAATAGATATCATCAATAGTGATTGGGTTGGATAAGTTACCTCTTGTGCAAGACGAAGCGACGTGACCCTTCTCACGACATAAGTAGCAACATCTACCCTTTGCTTTCTTCCCAGTTGATTTCTCACCTCGGGAGTGTTGGCTTGGGTCTTATTGGGAAGAGGCCTTCCTTCAACTTGTAGCTGAATATGTGATTGAGTTTGTGGCTGCTCCCTTGTTGCTTGTGACTTTGAGACTTCGTCTTCAGAGGGCAAGATCTAACATGGTGCCCTTTAACTTTGCACTTGAAGCAAATGATTTTGGCCGAATTCTTGACTTGTTCTAGGCCCCTCTTGTTCTTGTTTGAGTTTACTCCAACATCATTTTTGTCATTCGGAGATGTTTTCTCACACAGGACGTTGTTGAGTGTGAACATCCCTTCATGACACTGTTCCAAGTCTTTCTTCAAAGAACTGACTTGGGCCTTGAGATCTTCGATTTCCTCTGCACAGTTAGAATCAATGCAAGTACTAGAGGAAGTGTAAGCTTCAATGTTAGAGCAACAAGGCAAGGAAAGTAATTCATCACACGAGGTAGCAACATTATGAGTAGATGAATTACGAGGACTAGCACATGGAAATATAGTACTTTGACTAGAAGTAGTGCCATTGTCCACATGAGGCTCACTTGATGTTACCTTGGTGATGATAGCCTCGTGAGCTAACTTTTGCACATTATAGGATGTTAGAACATCGGCATGAGATCTTGTGAGCATTACATGGTTTTCTTCCAACTTCCCATAATTGCTAGTTAGTAAATCAAGTTTAGCATGTAGCTCAATATTCTCCTTCAATGTTGATACTTCAAATGAGGTAGAGTTAGATGTACAAGTATCATCAACAATATGAGAGGAGTAAGTAGCAAATAGAGACTTCTCATGAGTAGATTGAAGCTCCTCATAGATCTTAGAGGTTTTGATGAGCTCTCCCTTGACATTATTGCATTCAAGGAGAAGGACCTCAAAATCCTTTTTAAGTTTATCATGAGCAACTTCAATCTCTCCTTTTGAAGATCTTAAGTCTCTACATGCTTGATGACTATTCTCAAGTTCATGTTCAAGTTGTTCACTTTTAGCTTGTTCATGATTAAGTGAATCATTACAATTTTCAAAGTAAGCAAGAACATCTTGGAATCTTTGAAGGGAGTTATTTTTAGCTTTATGAAGAACTTTACTGATCACATAGATATTTTCAGTCAAGTCATCATCATCATCCTCATCGCAAATATCATCGTTATTGCACAGGGAAGATGATACCTCATTATTACCTCTTTCCATGAGGCATATGTGAACTCGAGGAGTTGATGATGATTCTTTTGGTGAATCAGATTCTTCATTAGTCAAAAGAACTTCATATTTCTTGATTTCCCCTAAATGATTAGTCATAGAGCAACTAGGGAGAAACAAGATATTTTGATCAAGAGGACACGTGGAAGCAGGCATATCACCACAGACATTTGTCGAGGGATCTTTAGGTGAAATGCATGACCTATCAGCACAATAATTTACACTATGTGTGGTGCTAGATATGCTCATGTCCATAGAGGCTATGACATTTTCATCAACATATATTTCTTCACTCACCATGTCATTACCTTGTGAGATTGAAGATGCTGAGGTGTGCAAGCAATCAGATATGGAAGTAGTGGTGGATTCTTTAAGATCGAAAAGAGTGAAGAGCTCATGCACCAACTCCTTCATCATAATACCGTCTTCATCAAGATTGGACCCACCATATATATCTTCAAGTTTAGTCCAAACTTCATGAGCTGACTTGCAAGTCGAGATAGACTTAAACACTCCGGGACTTATGGTTCGATGAATGGCAAGAAAAGCCTCACAATCAAGATACATTTCATTAGTAGATGAAGATGCATCATCCTTTTTGTCGGCAATCCCTACAAGAACAATTCGTAAAGTATTTGGGCCCATGGCCTGAAAGTGATGAAGCATACGAATTCTCCATAGGGTATAATTTGTGCCATCAAAGTCAAAGATGCCAGTGTGCACTAATCCAATAGTCGACATCGATACTCTCTAGGTCGTGAAACCTAATTAAAGAGAGACCTAGCTCTGATACCAATTGAAAAGACCTCGATGACGCCTAGAGGGGGGGTGAATAGGCTATTTAAAAACTTCTTCGGACTTGGCTTGAAACTAATGTGGAAATAAACTAAGAGGGTACTTGTCAAGCACAAATCCTAAATGCACTAGGCACTGCAGCGTGTATCAACAACACGATCTACCAAGATGGACACAATACAGTTACTAACAAGCACAAGTAAGTTACACAAACTTACTTGAGCTATATCACACGACAAGTAGGTGAACAACACAAGATACTAGATCACACTATGTCACACGATATATCAAAAGCTGCAAGTATGAACGTGTGGATATAGAAGTTATGCTTGAATGATTAATCTTGTACAAGAAATAGCCAACACAATATAATGAGCACAAACAATATGCAATGTATGTATGCTCAAGTAACACAAGTAAACCACAAGTAAGGAGTTAGGGTTAAGGATAACCAATGTCACTGAGACGAAGATGTATCCCGATGTTCACTTCCTTGGAGGGAAGCTAGTCACCGTTAGAGAGGTGGGTGTTACCACGAAGGCACACCAACGCCACGAAGGCTCACCCTATTCTCCCTTTGAGATAACACCACGAAGGCGTTTCTCAACCACTAGTGGTAAGCCTTTGAGGTGGCTTCCAAACCCTCACAAACTTTTCCGAGGGAAATCACACGGATTGATTCCTCTCCGAAGAACTCCTACCGCCTAGGAGCCTCCAACCTCCAAGAGTAACAAGATCACGAGGAATTCTCAAAACTTGCTCAAATCTCAAATAGCTTGGGTTGAGAGAAGGAGAGGGAGACGATCTATCTTTTGATTGGAAAAACTCTCAAAGGGGCTCACAAATGCTCTTGGGATCTAAGATTTGGTGTGAGCAAATGTGTGTGAGGTAGAAATGTGTTCTTATGAGGATAAGGCTGTGTTGGACTGCTCTCACACGAAGTGGGAGGGGGGTATTTATAGTGGGGAGAGAAAAACAGCCGTTGGGGACACTTTAAGTCACACAGGGTCCGGACGTCCGACAGTTTCCGGAAGTCCGGGCGTCCGCGAGGGGTCGGACGTCCGACAGGGGTCGGTCGTCCGAGGCCTGTAGATATCACTGAAAATACTGTGAATTGAACAGCGACCGGACGTCCGGAGAGGACCGAAAATCCGAGTTATTCGACTCAGCTTCTTCTGGTGGGAGGTTCGGATTTCCGAAAGGGGACGGACGTCCGGAGGGAGCAAGAAATCCGAGTTATAGAGCTCACGTACTTCTGGTGCAGGGCTCCGAATTTCCGAAGCTAGTCGGACGTCCGGCCCTCGAATGTCCGGAGTGAGCCGGAAATCCGAGTTATAGAGCTCAATTTCTTCTGGTGCAGAGCTCCGGATTTCCGTAGCATGTCGGTCGTCCGACCCTTGACCGGTCCTCGGACGTCCGGAGGGAGCCGGAAGTCCGAGGAAGTAGACATGTTTTGAGATGGGAGCAAAGTAGAGAATATGTGGTATTGAGCAGAACAGTGGAGATGTAGTTTGAGCAAGTACATCGCAAAACCTGTGATCCCCTCTTAATAGTGCGGGATCCCTAAGCACTCAAGAATCATAAAAGGGTACTGATGATCCATACTTCAGTGTATACTTTTATTCGCTGATCATCACTCCGCACAACTAACGTCAAAGGAACTGATACCTTTGAGTTAGCCCTTTCACCTGAGCTTGATGTTGTTGTTCCTTCTTGGCTCAAGTTGAAAGCAAGACATGATGAAGTCTTCAAGTAGCTCTCCCATGCACAATGTGGAAAGCCTAGCTTATGTATTCATCTTCATTTGTCCACCATGCGAACATCCACAAGAATCAAGCATGTAGTGCTCAGGAATGCTTATCTTGATCTTGTCCTTGTTAGCACATGAGCTTGTCCTTATCAACACATGATCATTAACAATAGTTTCAATGATATATTCCTGCTGATCCACTTGAACTTGCACACCACAATCTTGATGACGATCGCCACTTGACGTCATCCTTCATGGGTTGTATAAGATCTTTCTTTTCACGCAAGCCCATGGAAGCACACCTAACCCCCACATAGGACTTTCACAAAGACCATGGGTTAGTACACAAACACGTAAAGGACAATGCTTACCATACCATGGGATCACTTGATCCTTCTCGGTACATCTTATACGCTTTGTGTGTTGATCATCTTGATTTACTCTTTGTCTGAGATCTTGATCAACCTAGTGTCTCTATGACCATTCTTTGGATAATACCTTGAATACCATCTTGGTCATCATATAAACTCCTTGAACCCAATAGATGGACTTCAAGAAGTGCCTATAGACAAATCCTATAAATATAACTTAAGGCAACCATTAGTCCATAGGAATTGTCATCAATTACCAAAACCACATATGGAGATATATGCTCTAACAATTGGTCCAATTAGTTTTTGCTCTAGTGCTTTATCCTTCGCGTATTCTTGCTACCTTGGTGACCCTGTTCTTGAGCTATAAATGTTGACTTTAGCTGGTTCCAAGTAGTTTTAGCGCGTGATACGGTCTCTAGGCACTAGTAGGATTAGTTGCTACAAGTTGGTTAATCCTTATTTACTTTTCTTTCAAAGTCTCTAAATATTTCAGAATATTTCAGAGCTAGAAAAAGGAAAAGATGAGGAGGTTCTTGAGAGGCTCTTCAAGCCGTAACCACAAGGAGGATGAGAAGAACCACCCCAAGTACGTAGTCCCTCGAGTCATAGAAGTTAGAGCGTGCGAGTGGCCAAGTGATGAATTTTTGTGCGTCGTCGGACTTTATGAAGACTTTTATTACTTGGTGGAGAACGCAGGTCTTACTGCATTAGTTGAAGATAAGTGCCCACAATATCTCCTCCTCACCAATATTTTCGTTCAAAGCTTCAACTTTTATCCGAGGAAGAATCTTCCCATGGTTGAGTTCATGATATACGATGTCCCCCAGTGCATGACGCTACATGATTTTTGCAATGTATGCAAATTACCTTATGTTGGGGATATCCGTGACCCTCGTCCACGGGACTTGGAGGATTTCATTGGTTCTATTGCTATTGGAGAGGAGAGAGGAGTGTCTCGCGCTAGAATTGCTAGCATACATTTTCCCATGCTTCGGTAGTTCTCACTATTTGTGGGAAAATGTTTGATTGGCCGTGGGGAGGCTAGATCACTTAGTTCTCCAGGCCTTGCGCTTTTGCGTGAAGGCCTTTATAACGATAAGACTTATAGCTTGGGCGCTATAGTAGCTCAACGGTTGAACCTGAACCGTTCTAAAGGTGTTGTCTATGGAGGTATCTATGCTACCCGTCTTGCCAGACACTTTGAGATACCCATTAGACTGGGAGAGGAAGGAGAGATGCTTCTCCCTGAGAGATATCTGGATTATGACTGCATGGTTCGTCATGATTTTCTGGATAGAGATGCTAGTAGACGGATGATTTATAACCTGGTGTTCAGTCAGGGTACTCGAGAGACTATTACATTGCCTGCTCCTTCTTTGTTTGATCTTCATGCAGGCAGGTACATTATTATGCCCGCGGACATCTACGCATATTGGGGCTTGGCCCAACCACATGCGCCCGTGCCCGAGCCGCCAGTCGAGTACCAAACGCCAGTTTATCAATGGGAGCCGGAGGAGCTCACACAGCAGTGGCATCCACAGTCTGCTCCGGAGTACCCTGGAGCTGGTTATTTCCCACCATGGGAGTAGACCAAGCTAGGCCAAAAGCCTAAGCTTGGGGGAGTACGTGTTCTCACCGACTTTACATTCATGTTTATGCTTTCACTTTGTTAGCCGGTGTTTACACTTTGCCACTGTATTATCCATGCTAGTTTCTTTTTGTTTTCTTGTTTTCTTGTTTTGTGTCCTATTGAGAAAACCCAAAAGATTTTTCTTTCTTCTTTTGCTTGTTGGGAGCTTTCCCGTGTAAATAGTTTTCTTTTTCTTTGTGTCAAGGTAGCACATATTGGTTACAATGTTTAGTGGTTCTTACATGCTTACCTGTTTAGCTTTCAAAGAGCCATATTACTTTGTCTTCTCCTTTGTGTTTGCCTGCAGATTCAGCTTAGTCCAATGCGCTTATTATTGTTCACATCGTTCGATCGTGCAAATGAAAGGCAATAATGATGATATATGATGAAGTGACTGAGACTGAAAAGCTGGTATGAACTCTATCTATTTTGTTTTTGTAAATATGACTAGCTTGTCGACCCAGATTTAGCTTTGTTGTGAGAGAACCATGTTTGCAATGACGACTAAGAGATCATAGTTTCTGATGCCATGCTTGTTTAGCTGAGAGCTTATAATGGTTTGTCTTGAATGCCAACATAGATTTTGAGATGACTATGATGTAGTATGATAGGATGGTATTCTCCTTTGAATGTTTCAAGTGGCTTGACTTGGCGCATGTTCATGCATGTAGTTGAAACAAAATCAACATAGCCTCTATGATGTTCGTATTCATGGTGATTTATATCTTGTTCATGCTTGCATTCAATGTTAGTCAAACTCATTGCATCTTGATGACTGTTGTCGCTCTCTAGTTGGTCGCTTCCCAGTCTTTTGCTAGCCTTCACTTGTACTAAGCGGGAATACTACTTGTGCATCCACTTCCATAAACCCAAAAGTTTTTCCATGAGAGTCCACCATACCTACTTACTTGCGGTATCTACCTGCCGTTCCAAGTAAATTTGCATGTGCCACTCTCTAAACCTTCAAGAAATAAATCTGTTTTGCATGCTCAAACAGCTCATGTGGTGACAGAGGGCTATTGGTATCTTCCATGCTAGGAGTGTTATCCTCGACATGTGTTTATTCACAGTCATTCACGAGAAAGGGGCCGGTATTTGGGATGCCCAGTTCCACGCTTAAATCGAAAACATAACTCTAAAACAAGACTCCCACGGGATTGATGTTAGTATGGACGGTACCCGAGGATTCGGCTAGCCGTGGAGTGGGATTGATTGGTGGTGGGGGAGTTAAAAACTTTACTTTTCTGTTTGGGAACCGCCTATAGCATGAGTAGCTTGGAAGATATTGTGAACTCTTGGTCATTGTGTTGACAATGAAAGCATGCCACCCAAAATTATTATCTCTGTTTTCAAAGCTTGAGCTCTGGCACCTCTGCAAATCAATGCTTCCCTCTGCGAAGGGCCTGTCTATTTATTTTCCTCTCGAGTCATCCTCCTCTTATATAAGAACCAATTAGAGAGCACCTCTGTCATTTTTATGATTTGCTTTTGATTGATATTGAGTATGACTATGACTGGATCTTCGTTGCTATGAATTACAATGTTTAGTCAGCCCTTGATCTTTGAAAGTGCTATGCATTTATGTTTTGTGGTCTCAGAAAGAGCTAGCGAGATACACCTATTCATATTGCTTCATTCTTGTTTTGATTGAAGTGTTGGTATTTGAAACTCATTATTATTTGCTCGTTAGCTGATTATGCCATTGATATTAGTTTACCATGAGACCTTTGTGTCATTTGCTTATGTGGTTAACTTGTGATCTTGCTGAAATTCTAGTTATGAGTTAGACATAGTTGCAATAACAAGATCAAACAGAGTTTGTCAAAGTTTTTCTTTCTCTCTTAGTTTGTCAACTGAGTTGCTTGAGGACAAGCAAGGTTTTAAGCTTGGGGGAGTTGATACGTCTCTGTCGTATCTACTTTTCCAAACTCTTTTGCCCTTGTTTTGGATTCTAATTTGCATGATTTGAATGGAACTAACCTGGACTGACGATGTTTTCAGCAGAATTGCCTTGGTGTTATTTTTGTGCAGAAATCAAAGTTCTCCAAATGTCCTGAAAATTTACGGGGAGCAGTTTTGGAAAATATCAAAAATATATGTGCCAAGTTCCACCTCAGGGGGTGGGCCAGTGGGTCACAAGCCCCTGCTCCGCCACCACCCCCCTAGTAGCATGGTGCAGGCTTGTGGGGCACACAGGCACCTGCCGCCCCCAACTCCAGCCCTATAAGTTCCCTTTCATCCCAGAAAAAATAAAAAGAGAAGTTTTCGTCGCGTTTTCGATACGGAGGCGCCGCCACCACCTGTTCTTCATCTGGAGGGCACATCTGGAGTTCGTCTTGGGATCCGGAGAGGGGAAATCGTCGCCATCGTCATCATCAACCTTCTTCCCTCTCCAATTCCATGAAGCTCTTCGTCGTTCGTGAGTAATCTATTCGTAGGCTCGCTGGGCGGTGATGAGTAGGATGAGATCTATCATGTAATCGAGTTAGTTTTGATGGGGATTGATCCCTAGTATCCACTATGTTCTGAGATTGATGTTGCTACTACTTTGCCATGCTTAATGCTTGTCACTAGGGCCCGAGTGCCATGATTTCAGATCTGAAATTATTATGTTGTCACCAATATATGTGTGTTTTTAGATCCAATCTTGCAAGTTGTAGTTACCTACTATGTGTTCTGATCCGGCAACCCCGGAGTGACAATAACGGGAACCACTCCCGGTGATGACCATAGTTTGAGGAGTTCATGTGTTCACCAAGTGCTAATGCATTGGTCCGGTTCTTTATTAAAAGGAGAACCTTAATATCTTGTAGTTTCCTTTTGGACCCCGCTGCCACGGGAGGGATGGACAATAGATGTCATGCAAGTTCTTTTCCCTAAGCACGTATGACGACACACGGAATGCATGCCTACATCACATTGACGAACGGGAGCTAGCTACATATCTCTCCGTGTTATAGCTATTGCATGATGAATATCATCCAAACAAATCACCGACCCATTGCCTACGAGTTTGTCGTACTGCTGTTACTTGTCTTGCTCTTGTGCTACTGCTGTTACTTGTCTTGCTCTGCTGCTACTGTTGCTACTACTGTCGCTTGCTACTGTTGCTACTTGCTACTACTGTCACTACTGCTGTTCCTTGCCACTACTATTGCTCGTTACACTATCGTTACTCGTTACTTTGCTGTTACTATTGTGCTTGCAGATACTAATCTTTCAGGTGTGGTTGAATCTGACAATTCAACTGCTAATACTTGAGAGTATTCTCTCACCTCCCGTCATGCGAATCAACAAATTTGGGTCGAATACTCTACCCTCGAAAACTGCTGCGAACCCACGCGCTGGTGGGCCATCAACAACATTCTTCTAGTCTCATTACCGGGGAGTGCTTTCAGCATTCTTCTGGTGTCGTTGCAGGAGAAGGTTTGTTGTCATAAGCATTCGTCTAGCTAACGCCAGAGATTGCAGATCAGGAAGCATTCTTACTATTTTGTTCGAGTGCAGTTGCATATATTCCTGTTCAGATATTCCTGTCATTTTGATTCAGCTATATCTTCAATTTATTCTGTGGGATAATGTGTTGTCCGTCTTCAGGATGGCTCCACCAACTCGTCAGAATCCAAGGCGTGAGGATGTGCCGCCACCACCTCCTCCTCCGGAGAATTCTCCATCGCCGCTGCCTCCTCCTGTTGAGGCTTGGCAAGCGGTGATGGCTGCTACAAATGCAAACACTCAGATGCTACTCTAGTTGTTGCAAGAGAGGGGTAATCAGCAGCAAGGCAATTTCCACCATGGTGGCAATCAGTTTGCTAATCTGAGTCAGTTCTTGTCGAATCAACCGAAGACTTTCACTTCCTGTGACTAGCCCTTTGATGCTGAGGATTGGATCCGCGACATGAACAACCATTTTGAGTGTAGCAATGTTCGTCCTGAGGATTTCGTCAAATTTGCAACTTTCCAGCTGAAGGGGCAAGCGTCTATCTGGTGGCAACAGTTGAAGGATTCCAGAGGCGCTAGAGTGATCACTTGGGATGAGTTCTGTCGTGACTTCAGATCCCACTACATTCCTTCCAGCTTCGTGGAGGAAATGCGTGAGAAGTTCAGGCGCTTGAAGCAGGGTGGTAACTCCGTGTACAAGTACAATGTCGAGTTCCACGAGCTAGCCCGATACGCCTTGCAGGATATCCCTTATCAGAAGAGGAAGATTTATCAGTTCAGAGGTGGCTTGAAAGAAGATTTGCAGTTAGCTCTTGCTTTGCACGATCCTGAGGAGTTTGACAAGTTCTACAACTTAGCTCTTAGAGCAGAGGCAGCCTTGCTTAGGGTGGAGAATTCTAAGAAGCGCTTCAGAGATTCCAGCTCTTCATCTACTCACGTGGTTCAGAAGCAACATAAGTTTTGGGTGTCTCCTCCTCCTCCTCGGCACTCGCAGCAGCTCAAGCATTCTGGTGGCCGTGGTTCTTCCCACCCACCCAACCCAGTCTTTCAGCAGAGATTCCAGCATCAGAAGCAAGGGCCTCATCACACACAGTACCGACATCCAGTAGATGTTACTTGTCACAAGTGTGGGCAGAAGGGTCATTATGCCAACAAGTGCACTTCTCAGCTCCGTCTGCCGCCTCCTCCTCCAGGCAAACCTCCAAGTAATGCTCTTGTCAAGTTCAACCCCAGGTCAGCTCGAGTCAACATGCTGAATGCGGCTGAGGCAGAAAACTCGTCAGATGTGATCATGGGTAACCTCCTCGTTAATGATATTCCTTCTAAAGTGTTGTTTGATTCTGGCGCATCGCATTCTTTCATGTCATATCCCTTTGCATCTAGTAATAATATTGCGACCGAGTTTCTTCCCAAGTCATTGCAAGTTGTGTCTCCGGGTATGCGGATGAGCTCTCGGTTGGTCGTTTCGGATGCTTCTGTCAAGATAGGAAGTTATTCTTTTCTGGCTTCTCCGTATGTCTTAGGCAAATCACACATTGATTTGATCCTTGGTATGGACTGGTTAGCCATGAACAAGGCATCGATTGATTGTGAAGCTAAAGAAGTGAAGCTTACCCACTCTTCGGAGGACGTGATTATATTCGCGGCGCGCGATGATACAATCCGTCTGTTCTCGTTGAATGAAAAGGGTGAGATTAATCCTATTTCGCAAGTCCCAGTGGTCTGCGAATATGAAGATGTGTTTTCAGAAGAGTTGCCAGGCATGCCTCCTCACCGAGAAGTTGAATTTGTGATTGAGCTTGAGCCAGGTACTGAGCCGGTGTGCAAACGGCCATACAAATTGGGTCCAGAAGAGTTGAAGGAACTTAAGAGGCAACTCGATGAGCAGGAGCATTTGGGTTTGATCAGACTGAGCTCGTCTCCGTGGGGCTGTGGAGTTATGTTTGTCAAGAAGAAGGATGGCACGGACCGGCTGTGTGTCAATTACCGTCCATTGAACAAGAAGACAATCAGGAACAAATATCCACTTCCGAACATAACTGAGTTGTTCGAATAGTTGAAAGGGGCTAAGATCTTCTCCAAGCTCGATCTCAGAATGGGCTATCATCAAATTTGCATTCGCGAAGAAGATATTCCGAAGACTGCCTTCACGACTAGTTTGGGATCGTATGCGTATACGGTCATGTCTTTTGGTCTGGCAAATGCTCCTCCGACATTTTGTCGATTGATGAACTACATATTCTCTCCGTTCAAGAATGACTTCATCTTGCTCTATCTCGACGACATTCTGGTCTTTTCTCAAACTGAGGAAGAACATGAAGAACATCTCATATTGGTGCTTGATAAGCTGAGAGAGTACAAATTGTATGCCAAGTTTTCCAAGTGTGAGTTCTGGCTCAAAGAAGTCGTCTATCTTGGTCACATTATCTCTGCCGAGGGCATCAAAGTTGATCCGTCCAAGGTGCAGGCCATTGTTGAATGGGAGCCTCCGCAGAATGTGAAGCAGCTTCGAAGTTTTCTCGGGCTTGCAAGCTATTGCAGAAGGTTCGTTGAGAACTTCTCCAAGACTGCGAAGCCGCTCTCAAGTCTTTTCAGAAAGGTGTGAAGTATGCTTGGTCTTCAGAGTGTCAGTTGGCCTTCGACACACTCAAAGAGAAGCTCAACTCTACTCCAGTCTTGGTTCCTCTGGATGATTCCAAGCCTTACCAGGTGTTCTGCGACGCTTCACTCCAGGGTCTTGGTGCAGTTCTGATGCAAGAGAAGAAAGTGGTTGCTTATACTTCCAGGCAGTTGAAGCCAGCGGAGAAGAATTATCATGTGCATGATCTTGAGCTAGCAGCTGTGGTACACGCTCTGATGACTTGGGGACACCTCTTGTTAGAACGAAAGGTTGAAGTATTCACCGATCACAAGAGTCTCAAGTACATCTTCACTCAGCCTAACCTGAATCTTCGGCAAACTCGTTGGGTCGAAATGCTCCAAGATTTTAATCCGAGTGTTGAGTACACGCCAGGAAAAGCTAATGTCGTGGCGGGTGCCTTGAGCAGGAAGGCGTACTGCAACAGTCTCATTCTGCAACCTCTCCAGCCTGGCCTTTGTGAGTCTTTCAGGAAGCTCAACCTTCAGTTAGTACCTCAGGGATTTCTTGCAAACCTTCAGATCTCTCCTACCTTGGAAGATCAGGTCCGAGCAGCACAGCTTCTTGATGCAATGGTGAAGAAAGTCAAGATTGGCGTGGCAAAGAGTCTTCCCAAGTATAAGTGCTTCAGTGTTGATGCCAGAGACACGTTGTTCTTTGAGGATCGTCTTGTCATTCCGAAAGGTGATCTCAGAAAGGTAATCATGGAAGAAGCTCATAACTCTCTGCTCTCTATTCATCTTGGAAGCTCCAAGATGTATCAGGACTTGAAACAGACCTTCTGGTGGACTCGCATGAAGTGTGAGATTGCTCAGTTCATTAATGAATGTGATGTATGTCGAGGGGTGAAAGCAGAGCATCAACGTCCAGCAGGTCTTTTGCATCCTTTCCCCATTCCCGAGTGGAAGTTCGATCACATTGAGATGGATTTCGTCACCGGGTTTCCGAAGTCCAAGAAGGGTAATGATGCCATCTTCGTCGTCATCGACAAGTTGAGTAAAGTGTCTCATTTTCTTCCAGTCAAGGAATCCATTTCGGCAGCTCAGCTTGCAGAGTTGTACACTTCCACGATTGTGTCTTTGCATGGCGTGCCTATGAAGATCTCTTCGGATCGCGGAAGTATCTTCACTTCCAAGTTCTGGGACTCTTTTCAGTCTGCAATGGGCACGAAGATACGCTTCAACACAGCTTTTCATCCTCAGACTAGTGGTCAAGTGGAGCGAGTCAATCAAGTTCTTGAGGATATGCTGAGAGCATGTGTTATCTCTTTTGGCATGAAGTGGGAGGATTGCCTGCCTTTTGCGGAGTTCTCGTATAACAACAGTTATCAAGCTAGTTCTGGCAAGGCTCCATTTGAAATTCTCTATGGCAGGAAGTGTCGTACCCCGCTCAACTGGTCCGAGACCGGCGAGCGTCAGATCCTTGGGAATGACCTAATAGAAGAAGCTGAGGAGATGTGCCGGGTCATTCCTGACAACCTCAGAGCAGCTCAGTCCCGTCAGAAGAGCTATTAGGATAGCAAGCATCATGACATGTCTTATGAGCTTGATGACTTCGTCAATCTCAAGGTGTCGCCTATGAAGGGTACGCAACGCTTTGGCATCAAAGGCAAGCTTGTGCCTGGTTTCATTGGTCCGTTCAGAGTTGTTGGCAAGAGAGGCGACCCTGTGTACGAGCTCGAGCTCCCGTCAAGCTTTGCAAATGTGCATGATGTGTTCCATGTTTCTCAGCTCTGGAGGTGCTTCAAGACCCCCGAGCGCACTATTCATCTTCAAGACATCGACCTTCAGCCTGACCTATCTTATCGTGAGCATCCAGTTGGGGTTCTCGAGGCGACTGAGTGCAAACCCGCAACAAGACTGTCAAATTTATCAAAGTGCAGTGGTCACACCATTCCGATAAAGAGGCTACTTGGGAATGCGAGGGTCACCTCCGTTCTGAATTTCCGGAGTTCTTTCAGGCGTAGATCTCGGGGCGAGATATTTTTGTAGTGTAGGAGAGTTTGTAATGCCCCAAGTGTGTAGCTTACCATATTTGGAACCTTCTCTATGTGGGTCCAACTTGTCATTGACATGAGGTTATGCTATGTGATATTTCATGTGAGGCTTCCCTTGTTTTATTCTCTTTTGCATGCATGCATCCATGCCATCCCATTCATACCATGTCTTGTGTTATTGCCTTGTGAGCTTATGTGTTGGTGTGATCCTTGTGATGTGGTGATGTGATGTGGTATGATGTGTTGATGCTAGGTTTGAAGTGGGTGTGCTTGTAGTGGATGTGATGTGGTATGATGTGTTGATGCTAGGTTTGAGAGAGAGAGAAGGACCCCGCCGGCGTCTACCCCTCCTCCCGTCGTCGTCCGGCGCCGCCGCCATGTCCAGGGGCTCGGGGAAGCACCCCGCGCTCCATTCCCGTCCTCGGTGAGGCCAGGGAGCATCCTCATCGACGGCCAGCTCCACGTCTACGACTCGGTCCCGGTGTCCTCCCTCCTCTTCTTCGGTTCTACGGCAGAGTACCTTCAGGGCTTCTTCCTCTCCAGCCGGCCTCCTCCTTCGATCGGCGCCCCCTCCTCCTTCCCTAGGTGAGCTAGTCTCCTTCCCTCCTTCCCCTTTGAGTAGATCGGCCTAGGGCTCGCCGGCACTTCTCTGTCCCGAGAGGAAGTAGCCATGCTTGCTGTGTGTTGTCTGTGTGGTGTGATCGGTAGTTGATGGAGCAGAGCAGATGCTCTCCCTCGTAATAGCAGCGTAGTAGCTCGCCGTAGATCATCCCCTCTCTGGCTAGAGCAGCAGTAACACGTTCGGGCCTGCGCTGGCGATCGCCACCATTGGCATCTCTGTGAGAAACAAAGCATCTTGTGCCTGGGTAGGTTACCTTGCAGTCTTCTCTTCTCTATCAAGCTCCTGATGTGTGTCCCAGTGGTTTGCAGTGCGTGCATGTCGTGTGTGTTGTATGCAGGTGCTGGGTTCGAGTCCGAGAGAGAGCACCTCCCCTTTTTTGATTCTTTTTCTGTCGACAGTAGCATAGCTGCATCCAGAGAAGATATCCCTGTTAGCCTCCCTTCTCTGTCGAAGCAGTGGCAGTAGTAGAGTGGCAAAAGTAGCAGGTGAGGTCCAGAGGGGCTTGGGTTCGACCCCCCCCCCAAGCCCTTTTATTTTTTTCCATGTTTCTCTTTTGATGTGTATTTTTGTTTCTTGCAACAGTGCTCTGCTCGTGCTTGTGAGGCAGGTTATGTAAGGCTAGTCTATTTCCATATTTTGTTGTGTATTTTTATTTTGCTAGCATGTGAAGATATCATATGAGTAGGTTTATGTAGTGTTGTGTGTAGGTGAAGGACCTTGTGTGCATAGGTGTTGTGTGAGTTAGCTAATGTTTGGGAGTTAGCTTAGCATGTATAGATGTGTAGCATACATGTTGTGGAGTGTGTGTGGTGATGTTGATGGCATGAATGTGGTGCAAGCACCAAGGGTGGTATATTTGCACCTCTTGTGCAATATGTGACGTGAGTGTGTGTGTGGGTTTTCCCCCTCACATACCTTGTGTATATGTAGCAGCTCTTGTCATGCGATGTGTGTGTAAGTGTGTGGTGACCTACACATGCCCAAGGCTTGGTGAGCCTTGGATGTGCACATGTGCTAACTTGTGTGTGTAGGAGTGGAGTGCATGATGTGTGTGTAGCTAGTGGTGGTGATACTAGCAAGTGTAGGTGATTTTATGCATGTGCTTGATGTGTGTGGTGTGTGGTGGTGTTCTAAGGCACATGAGCATGAGGTCTACCCCTCATGTGCACCAATTTAGTGTTGTTAGAGTGCACGTGCTTGTGTAGGTATTGTTCTAGTGAATAGCACATGTGATGATGCACTATTCACTAGATATGATTTCATGTAGAGTTTCTTTTCTAGTTTGTGCTATTTTGTTCCATGCAAGTGCATATGTTATATATATGTTTTTGGGGTAGAATCATCCCAGGAATCCATTGGTGAAGTCATTTTTGCCATTGGAACACTTTCTGGAGATGACTTATTTCAGATTTGTTCTATGTTTAGAGCTTGGTTCCATGAGATGTCGTGAGCCCAAGAGGTTGACTCCTTGTTGGGGCATTAGAGGGTGACCCCCTCTAAGGCATGTTGGTTTTGTTTCATGTTTAGGAACTCATATGTGCAAGTGGTGCTCATTCAAAGTAGGCATGTGGCTGAAATCCCAGATTAGTGAAAATCTGTGATTTTCACTAAGTCTGAGAATCTGCTTATATTTTTGGCCAAGTTAGCAGCTGTGTAACTTTCTGTGTGGAACTCCTTTGCTTTGTATTTTTGCTTGTTCTTGTAGTACTCTTCGATAGCTTCTTCCACATATCTTATTTGGCATATTTGGGTGGTTGTAGGTGCTTTGCATGTAGCTCTCAAAGTGGTATGATGCTGTTTATGGCAGATTGTGTAGTTTTGGTGTTTTGATGATTGTGAGTGCATAGATGAGGGTGTGGTGTTATTCTTTGCACGACCCCATCCATGTTGGTTTGTTTTATGCCTTGACAACCTGGAAATGCCAGAGTTATGCCATTGGAGTGTGTTGTGATGTATTTGACACGTAGCACTTCATTTCTTGTTTCGTTGTTTCCCGTTGATCCGTAGCTCCGTTTGTAATGTTCTTTATATGGTTTTGCATCGTTTTCACGTGACGCATATGATCATGTTATTCTCATGCATGTCAAGATATCTTAGGGTGCAGCTCTGTCCAGGAACATGTATTTACTTCTCATGCTTGTGCTAGTGAGTAGAATAGAGATGCATGTTCATATTCATCTCATGCATCATGTGCTTGTTGCATCTTGAGGTGTTGTTGTTCATTGGATTCTATTTTTATGTGGGTAGCACCGGGATCGGAGAACGAGTACGTGGATCCGGGAGAGTACGGGCAGGACGAACAAGAGCAGTTCCAAGCTGAGGATATCACAGGCAAGATGATATGACCTTGATTCCATCTCTAGACTTGTTATGCTAGATTACGTTTCTTCTGTCATATGCTCGCTGCCTACCACCAAAATAGTTGCCTCCTGATATTGCCATGAAACCCAAACACTTGAGCAAATCTTGAATGGCTAAGTAGGCTTTGCTCAGCTACTAATGTTAGCGTTGCTAGTTGCAGGTGCTTTGTCTCATGTGATAACATGAGCTTGATATCATTATCTTATTTCTGTTATTTAATTAATGCACCTATATACTTGGTAAATAACGGAAGGCCTAGCCTTTTACGGGTGTTTTTTTCCGTTATTGCTGCCATAGTTACCGGCTACCGGTGTTTGATTCCATAATGATCGCTCCTAACACGTTCGGGGTTGTTATGGGACCCCCCTTGATAAATCGCGTAGTGTTAAGACTTGTCCGGCAGGACCCAACATTGGTGTTAATTTGCTAATCACTTAATAATAATCTGCATAGGGAATGATCACCCCGAGGATCTTTAATCAACAACCCGGGCCAGTGCTCCTCATGAGTGTTGGTCCAACCTGGTCTGCCTGCGGGGCCACCACAGGGAAACTTGAGGTTTGGTTCTCGTAGCTAGTTCCATCTGTCGTGTCCTGAGACTGAGATACGCGGCTCTTATCGGGGTCGTCGACACGACGGGAGGTCCTGCTAGTCTTGTCTTACCTTAGCGATATATCTTGCGTATATGAATCCCGGTGAAGCTTTGGTTCTCCCCAGAGTTGAGGTTTTCCTCTAAGGAATCCGACGAGATCACGAGATTCGTGATAGAGGATTACTTTGCGGCCCGTGTACGTTTGTGATGGACTAGTTGGAGCATCCCTGCAGGGTTTAATCTTTCGGAAAGCCGTGCCCGCGGTTATGTGGCAACTTGGAATATTTGTTAACATCCGGTAATAGACAACTTAAACATAAGCTAATAAAATTGCCAACTGTGTGCGTAGCCGTGACTGCCCCCTTCGAAGATCTTTCTTCGATCGGAAACACGGTGGGGTTATGATTGACATAAGTAGGTGTTCAGGATCCCTTAGTGATCAGCTAAACATCGACCGTTAGTATAGACCACCTTCAATACTTGTTCTACGTAAGTTAGCCACCATATAAAGCTTAGGATGCTACAACCTAAATACTCCACTTTCCTTACCTAATAACTTGACTAGTTCTGGCACCGAGGTCATAGATTGCTGAGTCCCCGTTGCTCACAGATTCCTCCACAACACCAACAGGTTCAGATACCCCCGAGACAGGTGATCCCGACGGCACGCAGCTGGCGTGGCAGTACGATGAGGAGAACGGCCGCCTGTACGTGAACTACCCAGAAGACTGAGGCGTGGTCGTGATCATGGGCAAGCATGCAGGGTAGCATAGTCATTTCTCATGTTTTTTAGTCCGTAGCGGAACTACCTTGTTTGGATGCGTGATGTACTCTGATATATTTATGAGATGACAGTTGAATCCCTTATTGTCATTCTGTTATTATTTATGTATGTTTTATGTTACCGTGCTTGTGAAACGCTTAGATGCGCTTCTTTCTAATTCGGGGCCTCGTTCCCCAAATCGGAAAGGACCGCATCTTAGTCGTTACACCCGCACACCTTCCAATCCTTTCTCGTTGAGGCCTCAAAGATTAGTGATGCAATATCATTGGGATTGCGCCCAAGTAGATAAGTGGAGTCCCGAATTTGGGCGTCGTCCCCCATGATGATAGCAGTAGAGGCATAGAAAAACTCGAGGTCATCATCGATGCAAGATTATCAAATCCCACCCATAACTTGCGGGGCACTCATACCATGACCATCTTAGACCCAAAGCACTTGCAAAATTGTCGGTATTGAGCACCCCTAGGCCACCATACACATTTGGTCTACAAACTGTTTCCCAATTGACCTTGCATTTGGATCCCGTTATCTTGTCCGCGCCGGACCAAAGGAAAGCCCTTTCAATCTTGTTTAGGCTATTAAATGAGCTAAAAGGAATTTGTTATGAGATGGACAAACGGGACGAGAAGCAAATTTTTCTGCTCATATATGTGCTAAAAGAGCTCTAGGTTTAGAGTGAGGCTTTATTTCTCACTTCGTAATCCCTAAAAATTGTATTGACATTCTACAATTAGATGTGATCCCCTGAGATAAATAAAATGTCAAGAGGATGGTTCTCAAAAATAATAATAATTAAAGAATAGATACTGAAGACATTCTTTTTTAATTATAGAACAGAGAAGTGGACTCATCCACATGGCGACGCGCGAACATGTTATCTCGAGTTAAGACTTTTCTTAGACACCCCCAAAAACGTTGTTGTTAAAGATCAGGCACAAGAAGCCAAAATCACTAATTAGGGAGTACTCCTTTCAAAGATCACTCTCATCTCCCCACGTTGCGATAAGTGGCTCACTGAATGCATGTCAGCTGTCGCAACGTGGGAGTTTTCCATTTTTTCATAGATTTGTATTTTTAAAATGTTTTATCTTCTAAATCGTGCGTTCAAATCTCAAACCGTTTTCACCATTAGATTTCTCACGTCGAGATCTTCAAACTAAATCCCATGTTGATAGTTTTGACAAACTTTTTTTTACAAAAAAACCCGGACCAAAAAAATTGTAAAAAATTAGAAAACATGTTTTTTTCCTTTACGAAGGCAAAACAGTGCCTCTCACACAAGAAAAATCCTGCCTCTTGTAAAAAAACTCGTTTTTCCCTTTTCAAAAGGCACAAACGTGCCTCTCACAAAGGCAAAATCGTGCCTCTCGCGAAAAAAATAGAAAACACATTTTTTTCCCTTTACGAGAGGCACGGCAAAGCCGTGCGTCTTGCGGAAGCAAAATCATGCCTCTCGCGCATGCGTCTTGCGGAAGCAAAATCATGCCTCTCGCGCGAAGCAAAACCATGCCTCTAGTAAAAAACAAAAAACACGTTTTTTTCCGTTTCCGGAAGCAAAACTGCGCCTCTCGTGAAAATAAAACTGAACCTCTCACGAAAAAAACAGAAAATATGCTTTTCATAAAAAAAATCGTCAGGAAGCTAAGAAAGAACAGTGAAAACCGAAACATAAAAAACAAATAAATAAACCAATCTAAAAAGGCGAAAACGCGTGAGAAAAAAAAATAAAAAAATAAAAAAAAAATCGGAGAAAACGTTCAGAGCGCGACACGTGATGACGGCTAAAAACGTTTCAAGTGACGGCGCACGGAAGTGCTTGTTAGGTTGCTCCGGAAGAAGCGCTCGATTCCGAGGTGTTATAATTTGATTTTCCAAAAGCAATGAGGCCCAGCATCTCAGCCCATCCACGACCAAGTACACACGAGGCCGTTTTCAATCTCTCAACTTTCGGGGCCGAGTCCAGAGCCCATTTGAAGCTCTGTCAACGCGATCGAACGGCTCTCGACCGCGCACGTGAGTGGCACGCACGCACTTACTCAACCAGGCCAGCAGGGCAAATCAATCCGACCGTTGAGGCCGCTGCAAGAGCCTTTAAACCTCCAAAATCCGCGATCCAGATCTTTCCCCAATTCCAAACCCGCCCCCGCCCCTGCCCGGCCGCTCCTCCCCCCCTCCGCTCCCCCGCTCCGCAGCCGCCGGCCGGCCAGCCATGGCGATCTCCACGGATTCGCGCAGCGAGGAGAAGGTACGCGTGCTCGCCGTCGCCCCTCCTCCCCCGCCTCCCCTCGCTGGATCTCATCCCCGCGTCCCTTGCGCGCAAGCAATCCCGGCGGCCCCCGGCGGGGACGCACAGCGGCGGGTTCTTGGGATTCGACGCCCGGTTGTTCCTGGGAGGGCTGTGCGCTCGTGCTATGGCGCTGGATTTAGTTGGCGATTTGCTCTGTTCTGCTTCCCCTGGGCGTTTTGGGGTGGGCTGGTGGCTAGGGTTTGCTAGCTGATGTCAGGCGTTGAAAGGGTCCGGGACCTGTTCCCTTCCTGGTTGGTTCAAGATTATATTTTTGTGCTCAGCAAAGCGAACAAACCCATAGTTTTCTGGCATTTGCTTAGTTTTCCTCTCGATCTGGGCGGCCCTAAATTACCAGCTTCTTGTAATGGCTTATATACATGCTTAAAATATGCATCTTCTGGGTAATTTATTCTATGGGGCTTCATGAGCATGCTACTCTTCCGGTGAAGTGGAGCAGTAATGGTGTATTTTTGTTGCCTCTCTGTAGCCTTCGCAGCATTCTCAGGAGGAGAAGCGGTGGGTGTTGTCCGACTTCGATGTTGGGAAAGCACTTGGGAGGGGCAAGTTTGGCCATGTCTACTTGGCCAGAGAGAAGAGGGTAACTACTCTAGCTAATCTCAAATAATGCAGTATCAATAATCTGACTAAAGGAATTTATGTTTCGCCGAGCTGATTAGATAACAAGTATAGCTAATGCTATGTAATAATTAGAGCTCAGATCTATTTCTTACAGTAGTACAATTTGGTTATTTGGCTCAAGATAGCAGGAGTCTAGCTAATCTCAAATAATGCAGCATCATAATCTGACTGAAGGAATTTATGTTTCGCCGAGCTGATTAGATAACAAGTATAGCTAATACTATGTAATAATTAGAGCTCAGATCTATTTCTTACAGTAGTACAATTTGGTTATTTGGCTCAAGATGGCAGGAGTCTTAGCAATCAACGAACTCTTACACTATTTTCTTTCCATGGAAACAGAGTAGTCACATTGTAGCTTTGAAAGTTCTTTTCAAGAGCCAACTGAAGCAATCCCAGGTGGAGCATCAGCTGCGGCGCGAAGTAGAGATCCAGAGTCACCTTAGGCACCCCAATATTCTTCGCTTATATGGGTATTTTTATGATCAGGTACAGATTGGCCCAACTATAACACGGAGAATCATTATTGCTTCATTTCACCCTCGTCTGATCACCAGTTCCATATGAATTTTGCAGACCCGTGTTTACCTAATCTTGGAACATGCTGCAAAAGGAGAGCTCTACAAGGAGTTGCAGAGATGCAAGCATTTCTCTGAAAGACGCTCCGCAACTGTAAGTATATGCTCTGAATGTGTTCGTGGTAAATGTATCATCTACCCACTATTCAAAAGTAGTAGCTGAACTTTCCTTGTTTTTATTTTCAGTACATTGCATCATTGGCACGTGCCCTGATTTATCTTCACGGGAAGCACGTGATACATCGAGATATTAAACCGGAAAACCTTTTAGTTGGGGTGCAGGTATTTGCACTACTTTGCTTCACTTTTTATGATCCGGAACAGTATGCTCTCTGGTGTTTACAATAGGTATATGCTTTCATAATAGGGCGAGCTGAAGATTGCTGACTTCGGCTGGTCTGTTCATACCTTTAACCGAAGGAGGACAATGTGTGGGACTTTAGATTATCTGCCTCCTGAAATGGGTACTTTCCTTTCATTTACTTCAGTGTCACAGCTGATTCATGGTGAAATAGAATACCACAAATTTCTACTATTAGCTTTACTTGCCTCTCAACTTGTTGCATGTTTGCAGTGGAGAAGACAGAGCACGATTACCATGTAGACATATGGAGCTTGGGCATCCTATGTTATGAATTCCTTTATGGGCTCCCACCTTTTGAAGCCAAAGAACACTCTGAGACATATCGAAGGTAACTCAGCAGTGATACTACATTTGCAGTATTGCACCATAAGTCATTTCAATTGAATCACATGTTTAAATCTTCATGATCGAGAGATTACAGTTAGTTTCAAATCCATGCAACTCTACTTAGCTCCCTTCGCACCCTTATAAGCAATTGCTGTCTCTGAAACTGCCTTGTTCAAAATACAGGATAGTAAAAGTGGATCTGAAGTTCCCGTCGAAACCGTTTGTATCTCCTGCTGCGAAGGACCTCATTTCACAGGTAACTGACTTCTGATCATGATTACAACAAGAAAATAGTTAATATGACATGTCCTGTGCTGAAAATGTGTCTATCTTACAAATGGTCTGTTTGTTCCGGTCTTGTTGCAGATGCTTGTAAAGAACTCAGCTCACCGCCTACCCCTCCACAAGGTTCTGGAGCACCCCTGGATCGTCCAAAACGCTGACCCCTCGGGCGTTTACAGAGGGTAGAACTTGGCCCGACTGCTCCTGTGCCCTCGATCCAGGGCTCTGAGTTATTTCATTGTTGTCATGTCTGGCTTTCGTTAGCCGTGCCTGTACTACCACTGTTGCTCCTGCAGCCGCGTGTATAATGTTCATTGAAGCTTCAGCTTTACTCGATGAAGATTTGGAGCCAAGAATAGCAGCGGTATCAAGTGTGTGTGTGCTGTAATGTTTATGTTGTGTAGCGGGTGTCTGTATCCTACTCTGTGTATCTCTTGTTGGACGACTCAATTATTTGGTCCATATATTGGAGGTTCCTGAAGTTCTTATCCGGTGCCTTGTAATTGTTATTATTCAGGTTCAGATTAAGAAATCTCCTTTGTGGAGACTTTGTTCAACCTGCAGAACTTTTTGTTCAACATTGATTTCAAACAAAAGTGAATAAAATGCCAAAAATAAACCGTGGTGCGCAATTGTATTGACGAAATGACTTTCTTGTGTGTTTTGGGTGCAGTTCCTTGTTCCTAATGTGGGTGTCAGGTGCTATCTACAATGAAAATGGTTCAGGCCAGCGAAAGCACGCCGTAGCATCGTAAAAATAAAAATCGTGGTACATATGCATCTGAAACCGGCATTAAGATTCACACAATTTGTGCTTGCAATTTTATCTTATTTTGCATAGAAAATTAAGCACTATTAACACAATTTTATCTTATTTTGCCAACATACCACAAAAGTCATTTTTGCAACGACCAAGATTATTTTTACATTTTTTTCTAGTCGTCACAAGTTGCACATTCTTTTGACTTCTGTTTACTATTATTACTTTTGCTTAATCATGAGCGCCTAGACCCAGGTTTAAAAAAATCTATACCGATAAAAAGCTTGCCTCATTACAACTATAGAAAAAGGTACATTACTAAAGGAGGGGGGGGGGGGGGTGCTGATTTTATGCAACTCTTTACAACTGAATAAACCAGTATTCAGATGAATTGTTGCAAAATAGTTTCTGTTGCGAAGAGCTCGAATCTAAAACTTATCCTTTTCTAATCTACAAAATCGAGCTCCTACCACAAAAGATTGCTATCGTGGAACCCTTATTTATAATTATACAGTAATTCTTCGGTGAAGTCTCTACTACAAGGCAAGCTAAAAAAAACACAAGAGAAAGTTAAAAAAAAGATGGCTATAACTACACATGCTCAATATATCCATCCCAAATCCCAATAGCTTTGTGCCTCTCACTCTGCTCCAGCTGATCCATTACAGTTGGGTGAACACTTTGCCGGTGCGCCGTCGAGGAGCTGCGTGTTGTGCAGGTGGTGGCGCTCGTCGTCGTCGTGCTTCATGTTCTCCACGTCCTCGTGGCTGAGGAAGCACGGCTGGTTCGTCGAGCACAGCACCCTCGCCCACATCCTATCAGTGATCACGACCTTGTTCTGCTTCTCGGTGATTCTCTGCAGCCAAAAAATTAGACTATCAGCATAAGGTTTGATAGGAGTTCAACCGAAGGCAGGGTTGATCACTGTATTCTGATGTACTTACATAGAATGGGATGTAAGCGTGTCTGCCATTCACGGGCGCGACGGTGAAGCCACTGTATCCTGCCATGGCGCCATGGAGGGCGCTGTGCGCAAGCAGAGTGCAGTAGACGTTGTCCGAGGCGTTTGACCGGACCGCGCGGATCATGTATGTCGGGTCAATGTACTTGAGAGTTATGGGGAAGTTAGTCTTCTTCTTGAAATGATCCTGCATGATGAAGAAAGCCAAGCAATTCAGTAGTGGAACATGACCAGGACTTTCTTTCGGCTTCAAACATTCAATCTACTAACAAGTGGCTTCTTGCTAATTCTATCATGACTAAATGCTAATATACTTGAATGAGCCAAAGAGATAAAGAGCATTGGCTGTCCCCACATTGACAAGGAAAGGAAAGTTTGGACCAGGAGTATGACCTTGATCTTCTGGGATAGCCAAAGGCCAACATCCAGAAGCAGCTTATTTCCAGAAGCATCCTGAGTGTCCACAAAATTCATGCTTTGGGCTATAAGATCTTGGCCAGCACCCTCGGCCACCACAATGACCATATGCCCACTGTCCTTGAGCCGTTTCTCGACGAACTCAAGGAGGCCCCCTTTTCCTTCAAGGTAGAAGGGAGACTCTGGGATTAAGCAACAATCCTGAGATAACAAGCAAAGCAAAGTGGTCAGTCTTTGACTCGACATTACTGTTAATATATTGATCAGTGTAATGAACTTATAGAATGATAACAACATACCACATCACGACTAGCTAGAGTAGCATACATTGCGATGAACCCTGCATCAATAGAATTTATAACTGATTATTATTTACTTAAAACCACTTTCCTTAAGAATATGCAGGAGTAGGTGTTGCTTGAAGATGTGACTGCAAGTTTGTAACAAGGGAAGAGACATACCGCTGTTGCGGCCCATTAACTTCACAACACCAATGCCATTCTCTGCACTTTCAGCTTCAACATGAGCAGCGTTGATAGCTCTTTGAGCCTCCTCGACAGCAGTGTCAAATCCAAAAGATTTGTCAATCACCTGTGGACAATTCAACATCAAAATCACAACCAGATGTGGAGAACAATCAGTCTTGACACAAATGCAGGAGCGATGGAAAGAGGGCAAGTACCGCGATATCATTATCTATGGTCTTTGGGACACCAACCACTGCACATTTGAGGCCCCGTCTACGTACTTCCTGAAATTAAGTTTAAACACTTGTATATGAGACATGGCATTGTGCATCTGATTGGGGCCTTCCTGCAGTAGCAATCGTTGTTACCTCATATATTACGGAAGCGCCTTGCTGGGTACCATCACCTCCAATAATGTAGACCTGGTTAATGCCACGGTCCTGAAGACTATCCACAATTTTGGCAGTGTCATGTCCTCCCCTTGAAGTTCCAAGAATGGTCCCCCCTCTCTTGTGGATGTCATTCACTGACTTGGGTGTCAATGTAACGGTGTTTCGAGAGTAGAAGCCCTTGTATCCACCCTGCAGTATT
Organism: Hordeum vulgare subsp. vulgare; assembly: GCF_904849725.1. NCBI lineage: Eukaryota > Viridiplantae > Streptophyta > Magnoliopsida > Poales > Poaceae > Hordeum > Hordeum vulgare. The sequence goes on along the minus strand of NC_058520.1, from coordinate 46,137,157 downwards.
GCACATCCAGAGTTGTGTTAAAAACAAAAACAGACTTGACAAATGACAACACCATGTCGTGAAGTGCAAGCAAAAAATGCTTATTAATGTCACCATCAGTATTGTATTCTCAGGCAGTTTGTTCCAAAGTACACATTTGTAAGCAGTTTCAGGCTTATCAACATTGCAGCATCATTGTTACTAGGTGACAGCTAAAAATGTTATTGGTGTCACCATCAATATTGTATTCTCAGGCAGTATGTTCTAAATCACACATTTCTAAGAAGTCAAAATCAGCCACTGTAATTAACCAGCCGAGCATCGTTAGCATCATAACAAAGCACTATGCTAATCCTAAAATACTAGCCGGAGCATTGTAATTTACACATGCAAAACAAACAAGAGCAGCAACTCCAGAAGTCCTCACCTCTATGCCAACGACGCTGGTGACACCGTACATGTCGTACAGCCCGCAGACGAGCTCGCGGATGACCGTGTTGAGCCCGGGGCAGAGGCCGCCGCAGGTGACGATGGCGGCGTTCACCTCATCGGGCTGGAAGTAGACCCTCTGCCGCGGCCCGGCGCGCCGGAAGTGTGTGCCTCTCGCACTGGTCTTGCGAACAACAATCTGCAATCCATCCACAAAGTCAGCCTCAGCAGATTACCTCGTATTCTGCTCGCCCAAAAGCATATAATTCACGGAAAATTTCTCACCTTTTGCGTGACGGTGTCGTCCGTGTTGACGAAGTACTGCCTGGGATGGACAACACGTGGTTGGAGCAGGAAGAAAGGTCAGGCGGTCAGCTTCGGGAAACTGAGCTGCGCAGGGCAAAGAGAGGAGGGGAATTCTTACTTGACGACCGAGTAGGCAGGGTTGTCCTGGAGTGGATTCGGGTACGTCTGCAGATCATCAACGGTAACAGTAGGTGAGCAATCGATTCAATTCAAGGATTCTGTAACTGTAATCTGCAGACAAATCGCACACAGAAACTGAAATTTCAGTTTCTTCCGGGGATCGATCGATCGGTCGACTGATTTCCCCGTGCTCCAAAATTACTGGAGCAGCTGAGCTGCATGTCGATCAGTTTCTGCTCGAATCCAAACTAGAATCGGCAAAAAAAAAATGCGTGACAAAAAGATGCGAGAATCCACGGAAGGGCGCCAAAAAGGGGCCCCGGGAAAGCAGAAGAACTTGGGCAGCTCCGAGCTGATGATCCCCGCGAGGCCGCGACGGGAAATCAACCGGACTGAGGCGGCCGATCGAGAAGCGGGGGACGGCAGGAGGAGCACGGGGGCTCAGGCACGCACCGGGAGCTCGGGCATGTAGTCGGTGAGGTGGGGCACGTCCTCGAGCACGTAGCCGGCGTCGCCGCCCACGAGCTTCTTCTTCATCGCCCACTTGCACGGCGCCTTGGCGGCGGCGGCGGCGGAGGCGAGGGGCTCCTTCCTCGGCTCGAGAAGCTTCATCTTCTGCTCCGCCACCGCCACCGCCGCGGGGGCGGGGGCGACGCCGACGGCCTCCATGGCAGGGAGGGACCCCGTCGGTGAGCACGAGGTGGAAAGTGGGGGGAAAAAGAGGTGGTTTTGAGATCACGAGGGAGCTTAAGCTTAGCCGGTGATTCTGGGAGTGATCCTCTCGCTCTTGCTCTTGGTGTGTGGGGAGGAGAGCCGCGGGGGCGGGGGATTATATATTCGGATTAGCGCCGTCCGCGCCGCCGTTAGCAGGCTGGGTTTGACGGCGGCGACGGGGTTTGACGGCCGCACGAGGGGAGAAGAGGGGATGGGAGGTGGGAAACTTCGCGGGGTTCCCGCGAGGGGCATCCGGGTTTCGGCCTATTTACGGGCGTGCCATTTCGTGCTGGCCTTGCGCGAGAAGAAATGTCGCCGGGGGTCGTCTTGTCAGTGTCCGATTGGATGTCCTCTATCACGGGGCACTGATGCGGCGTGTAGGGTGCATTTCTCTTTTTAGGTCGTCCTGGTATTTATTTGAGTGAAAAAACATCGCCCACTTTGCTTGAATTGAGTTTAGTTTTCAGAGAAAAGTTCATATTCCATCCCTCAACTAACAAATCAATTTAATTTATGATTTTGACCATTGAAATCAGTTGAAATACAACCTCAAATTACCATAAGATTCAAAACTCAACCCTGATCTCGGTTTTCCATTGATCAAGCGTTTTTTTGGCAGCAGTGAATGTCGACTAGGCATATGCCAACTTAGCATAAGGTTTGGAGGACTATAAAAAGTTGGATCGCCCTTTTGTGTCTCACTCGCTACCCCTACTCTTCCTCAGAGACATGTCCTCACTGCTACCATGCCTGCCGCAATTGACTTCGACCATCGCCGGTAAGCGGCGACCAACGTCGTTGCATTGCCGCTGCTTGTCCCCTGAGCCCCACCCCGATCCACCCCACCAAAGCAACCCTCCTTCCCGACGACATCGACATATTTCGTCGCCACATACCCACGAATGGTGGTGACGCGCCTTACCACTTTAGCGCTTAGCAAGTTCTTCTACCCTGCTCTTCCCATCCTTATTCACTCGCATCAGCTGTCCCCAATCCTCCTCGAAAACCATAATATTTAAGGTATATTTTGTGTCGCCGGTGATTGGTGGTGGTGGAGAGCTCATAAGTAAGGTGGAAGTCCGTTGGTGAAGAAGAGCAAGTGATTTCCATCAATTGCGTACCATTTAAACCAATTTTATGGTACGTTATTAAAAATTTGATTGTTTAGATTTTACTTTCAGTTAGAGTAGTAACAATTTTTTTTGTCTCCACTTTAGATTGAATGTATCCCCACTAGATCTCTTGATTGTGTGGTTTCATTTCAACCGTGTCCTGTGTGTGAGTATTTGGAATACTTTGGGGGCGGAGAGAAATTTTCTCATGTAGAGCTTCGCGGTTTGAGCTTAGTATGTCTGATTGCAAATCTGAAAGTGCATGATTGTGTTGCTGAGAGAGAAGCAATCATGATGGTGTATTGCTTATGCCCTGGAAAAAATTGTGTGATGAATTGATGGCATTGGTTTCAGGAAATTCTATGAAGTCTATGCTCTTGTATGTAAGAGATGGAGGTGTAGTGGACATTTTTGTTGAGGATATTATTGATAATGAAACCACACAACAAAGTTATTGAGATGATTAAGTACCTAGAGGCGATGAAGATTATTAAAATCAAATGTATTGGTATGATGAAGTACGTGCAAGTGGTAAAGATAATTCAAAGCAAAGTGATGGAATTGAGGACAATGGTACTGATGAGGATGATACAGGGAGATTAGGTAGGAGTACAAGGATGTCGAGAGAAAGAGTAAGGGCAGGCGCAACACTACAACATATGTGGAGAAGGCAATGAGTCTCAACCAAAAAAAGATGGTAGCTGATGTTGGGAAACGTCGCATGGGAAACAAAAAAAAATCTGCGCTCACCAAGATCAATCTATGGAGATCAACATCTACAAGAGGGAGAGTGCGTCTACATACCCTTGTAGATCGCTAAACGGAAGCATTGAGAAACGCGGTTGTTGTAGTCAAACGTCTTCGCGATCCAATCACGATTTGTCCCGTGATCCGATCACGAACGTCTCGATCAAGTGTCGAACGGACGACACCTCCGCATTTAGCACACGTACAACCCGATGACGTCTTCACCACCTCGATCCAACGAGCGTAGATGAAGTAGTAACCGAGTTCTCTGGCAGCACAACAACATGGTGGCAGTAAGAAATACTACAAGAGAGAGAGGAGGGCAGCACTGTGGCTTATTCAGGTGTGGCTGCCCTCCCTCTCCTCTTGTATATATAGGAGGGAGGGAGGAGGGCTGCGCCCTAGGGTTTCCCCAAGGCGTGGGGCTTGGCCACCAAGAAAGGTGGCGCCACCCTTGGGCCAACCCTCCACCAACCCTTAGCCGCATGGGCCTAGGTGGGGAGGGGCGCCCAGTCCACTAGGGGCTGGTGTGCACCCAACTCAGCCCATGTGGCCCCTTCGAGGGTGGTGGACCCCTTCTGATGAACCCCGGAACCCTTTCGGCACTTCCCGATATATTACCGATGATGCCCGAATTTTTTTGGTGACCAAAACGGAAATTCCTATATATCAATCTTTACCTCTGGACCATTCTGAAGCCCCTCGTCATGTCCAGGATCTCATCCAGGACTCCGAACAACCTTCGGTCACCAACACAATAACTCAACTATATCTATATCATCACCGAGCGTTAAGTGTGCACACCCTGCGAGTTTGAGAACTATGGAGACATGACCAAGACACCTGTACGGTCAATAACCAATAGCGGGACCTGGATGCCCATATTGGTTCCTACAAATTCTACAAAGATCTATGTCGGTCGAACCAAAGATGTCATGGATTCAGCTAATCCCGTATGCAGTTTCGTTTGTCCATCAGTATATTACTTGCCCGAGATTCGATCGTCGGTATCTCCATACCTAATTCAATCTCGTTATCGGCAAGTCTCTTTACTCGTTTCGTAATACAAGATCCCGTGACTAACTCCTTAGTCACATTGCTTGCAATCTTATTGTGATATTGTATTACCAAATGGGCCCCAGGATACCTCTCCGTCACACGGAGTGACAAATCCCAGTCTTGATCCATGCCAACTCAACAGACACCCTCGAAGATACGTGTAGATCATCTTTATAATCACCCAGTTACGTTGTGACGTTTGATACACATAAGTTATTCCTCCGGTGTGAGTGAGCTTCATTATCTCATGGTCATAGGAACATATACATTGACATGCAGAAAGCAATAGGAGTAAACTGGATACGATCAAACGCCATGCTTACGGTTTGGGTCTTGTCCATCACATCATTCTCCTAATGATGTTATCCCGTTATCAAATGACAACTCATGTCTATGGCTAGGAAACCTTAGTCATATTTGATAAACGCGCTAGTACAGTAGAGGCTTACTAGGGACACTTCGTTGTCTATGTATCCAGACATGTAGTTGAGTTTCCAATCAATACAATTATAGCTTGGATAATAAACAATTACCATGAATAAGGAAATATAATAATAACCACTTTATTATTGCCTCTAGGGCATATTTCCAACAGTCTCCCACTTGCATTAGAGTCAATATTTTAGTATTACAAGGTAATTAATCTAACACCCGTAGAGCTCTAGTGCTCATCATGTTTTGACCGTGGAAGAGGTTTAGTCAATGGATCTGCAACATTCATATCTATATGTACTTTCAAATGTTTATGTCCTCCTCCTTGATGTAATCGTGGATGGAATTGAAGCGTCGCTTTATGTGTATGTTCCTTTTGTGAAACCTTTGTTCCTTGGCTAGAGAAATGTCACTAGTGTTGTCACAAAACAAGGTCATTGGATCCAGTGCATTGGGCACAACTCCAAGATGCGTCATGAACTGCTTCATGCAGACACCTTCCTTCGCTGCTTCCAAAGCAGCTATGGACTCCACTTCACATGTAGAATTAGCTACCACGCTTTGCTTGAAACGACACCATCTTACCGCTCCACCATTTAGAATAAATACGTATCCAGATTGGGACTTAGAGTCATCCGAATCAATGTCAAAGCTTTCATCGACGTAACCCTTTACGATGAGCCCTTTATCACCTCCATAAACGAGAAATATTTCCTTAGTCCTTTCACGTACTTAAGGATATTCTTGACCGATGTTGGTGTTCCATTCCTGGATCACTTTGAAACCTTCCGGTCATACTTATGGCAAGGCTGACATCTGGTCTTGTGCACAACATCACATACATTATTGAGCCTATGGATGAAGCATAGGGGATGGCACTCATCTTTTCTCTATCCTCTGTTAACGCTGGGCATTGAGGCTTACTCAACTTCACACCTTGCAGGACAGGCAAGACCCCCTTCTTGGACTGATCCATTCTGAACTTCTTCAAAATCTTATCAAGCTATATGCTTTGTGAAAGTCCTATCGAGCGTCTTAATCTATATGTACAGATCTTGATGCCTAATAAGTAAGCAACTTCTCCAAGGTCTTTCATTGAAAAACTCTTATTCAGATATATCTTCATGCTTTCCAAGAGTTCTATATTGTTTCCAATCATCAATATTTCATCCACATATAATATTAGAAACGATATAGATCTCTCACTCACTTTCTTGTAAATACAAGCTTCTCCATAAACTTGTATAAACCCAAACGCTTTGATCACCTCATCAAAGTGAAGATTCCAACTCTGAGATTCCTGCACCAGTCCATAAACGGATCGATGGAGCTTTCATACTATGTCAACATTCTTTGGATCGACAAGACCTTCTGGTTGTATCATATACAACTCTTCCTTAAAGAAATCGTTAGGGAATGCTGTTTTGACACCCATCTGCCAGATTTCATAATCGAAAAATGCATCTATTGCTAACATGATTTTGACAGACTTAAGCATCGCTACGGGTGAGAAAGTCTCATCATAGTCAACTCCTTGAACTTGTGAGAATCCCTTTGCCACAAGTCGAGCTTTATGGATGGTGACATTACCGCCCGCGTGCATCTTCCTCTTAATGATCCATTTGTGTGAATAGCCTTTCGACACTTTGCCCTCGGATCGGAGATAGAAGGTCTACCCAACTGTTTCCTTTGGGTATCATATGAATACGCATTTATCCGCTTTGGGTTCAAGCTTATCAGGCTGAGGCCTTTTGACATAAGAGTCGCAACCTCAAACATTAAGAAACGACAACTTAGGTTTCTTGCCAAACCATAGTTCATACGGCGTCATCTCAATGAATTTAGATGGAGCCCTATTTAAATTGAATGCAGCTGTTTGTAATGCATAACCCCAAAACGATAGCAGCACATCGGTAAGAGACATCATAGCACGCACCATATCCAATAAAGTGCGATTACGATGTTCACACACCATTACGATGTGGTGTTCCACGCGGTGTGAGTTGTGAAACAATTTCACATTGTCTTAAGTGCATGCCAAACTCATAACTCAAATATTCTCCTCCTCGATCAGATCGTAGAAATTTAATCTTCTTGTTATGATGGTTCTCAACTTCACTCTAAAATTTCTTGAACTTTTCAAAGGTTTCATACTTGTGCTTCATCAAGTAAATGTACCCATATCTACGAAAATCATCGGTGAAGGTGAGAAAGTAACAATGTCCACCGCACGCCTTAGCACTCATTGGACCTCACACATCAGTATGTATGATCTCCAACAAGTCACTTGCCCGCTCCATTGTACCGGAAAAAGGGGTTTTAGTCATCTTGCCCATGAGGCATGGTTCGTATGTGTCAAGTGATTCAAAATCAAGTGACTCTAAAATTCCATCAACATGGAGCTTCTTCATGCGTTTTACACCAATATGACCCAAGCGACACTGCCACAAGAAAGTGGTACTATCATTATCAACTCTACGTCTTTTGGCATTAATTTTATAAATATTTGTATCATCACTATCAAGATTCAACGGGAATAAACCATTCACATTGGGTGCATGACCATAAAAGATATTACTCATATAAATAGAACAACCATTATTCTCTGTTTTAAATGAGTAACCGTCTCGCATTAAACAAGATCGAGATATAATGTTCATGCTCAACGCAGACACCAAATAACAATTATTTAGGTTCATACCTAATCCGATGGTAATCGAAGAGTGAGCGTGTCGACGGAAATCATATCAACCTTGGAACCATTTCCCACGTGCATCGTCACTTCGTCCTTTGCCAGCCTCCGTTTATTCCGTAGTTCCTTCTTCGATTACAAATATGAGCAAGTGAACCGGTATCAAATTTCCAGGCGCTACTACAAGAGCTATTAAGGTACACATCAATAACATGTATATCATATATACCTTTGTTGATATTGCCAGCCTTCTTATCGGCCAGATACTTGGGGCAATTCCACTTCTAGTGGCTAGTTCCCTTGCAATAGAAGCACTCAGTCTCAGGCTTGGGTCGAGCCTTGGGTTTCTTCACGGGAGCGGCAACTGCTTTGCCGTTCTTCTTGAAGTTACCTTTCTTTCCCTTGCCCTTCTTGAAACTAGTGGTTTTATTCACCATCAACACTTGATGCTCCTTTCGTGACTTTCAGCATCGCGAATAGCTCAGAGATGGACTTGTTCATCCCTTGCATGTTATAGTTCATCATGAAGCTCTTGTAGCTAGGTGGCAGTGACTGAAGAACTTTGCCAGTGACCATATCCAGCGGAAGCTCAACTCCCAGCTGAGTCAAACGGTTGTAGTACCCACACATTCTGAGTATGTGCTCCTTGATAGAACTATTCTCCTCCATCTTGCAGGCAAAGAATTTATCGGAGGTCTCATACCTCTTGCCCTGGACATTTACTTGAAAACAAAGTTCAACTCCTGGAACATCTCATATGCTCCATGAAGTTCAAAGTGACTTTGAAGTCCTGATTCTAAGCCATACATCATGGCACACTAAACTATCGAGTAGTTGTTGGGGAACGCCGCATGGGAAACAAATAATTCGTACGCTCACCAAGATCAATCTATGGAGATCAACATCTACGAGAGGGGGGAGTGCATCTACATACCCTTGTAGATCGCTAAGTGGAAGCATATATAACGCGGTCGATGTAGTCGAACGTGTTCACGATCCAAATCGCAATCTGTCTCGCGATACCATTGCTATCCGTCCCGATCTAGTGCCGAACGGACGACACCTCCGCGTTCAGCACACGTACAGCTCGATGACGTTCTCCACCTCCTTGATCCAACAAGCAAGGGTGGAGAGGTAGATGAGTTCTCCGACAGCACAATGGCGTGTTGGTGGTAGTGGTGGAGCAATCTCAGCACGGCTTCACCAATGCCGTCGCACATGCGTTTTGGAGGAGAAACACATCTAGGGAGAGAGGGAGGGATGCACCTATGCCTTGGTGTGTTGCTGCACTCTCTCTCCCTCTCATATAGGAGGAGAGGGTAGGTGGAGCGCAGCCCTAGCCCCTCCTCCAAGGAGGGGTCGGCTGGCCAAGATGGGGAAGAGTCCACCTCCCACAAGGGAGGTGGAAGCCCTAGGGAGGACTCCCTCCTCTCCAAGGCATCCCCACCTACCACCTTGGGCACATGTGCCCTTTACGGGTCGGCTGTCCAACCCATTAGGGGATGGTGTGCCACCACTCAGGCCAATGTCCCCCCCGGGGCGGGTGGGCCCCTCCCGGTGGACCCCCCAAACCCTTTCGGCACTCCCCATACACTACCAGAAACACCCAAAACCTTTCCGGAACCCGAATACCACTTTCCTATATATAAATCTTTACATCTGGACCATTGTAGAGCTCCTCCGGACGTTCGGGATCTCATCTGGGCCTCCGAACAACTTTCAGTCACCAACATATATAAATCAACAATACCAAATCGTCACCGAACATTAAGTGTGCAGACCCCGCGGGTTCGAGAACTATACAGACATGACCGAGACGTTCTGTGTTAACGGGCAACTATTCCTGACTTGATGCCTCCACGGCAACGGAGCCAGAAAAGAGCTGCTCCCAATTGCTCAACAATTAGAAATTGTCTTGCAATAGCCCACCAGCGCGTGGGATCGAGGCAGTTTTCGAGGGTAGAGTATTCAACCCAAATTTGTTGGTTCGCACGACGGGAAGTGAAAGAATATTCTCAAGTATTAGCAGCTGAATGCGTCAGATTCAACCACACCCGAAAGATTAGTGTCTGCAAGCAAAGTGTCAACAACAAAGTAGTATGATAACAACGGTGCCAGAAACGATCTGTTGACGAGGCAGACTATTCCTAACGGTTGTATCAATGGCGCCAGTAAATTTCCCGTGGACGGGAAATATTCTTTCCCGGCAACGGCGCTAGAAAAAGTATTGTAGCAGGTAGCAACAGTGTAACGACTAACATCAGTGGCAAGGAACAACAGTAGTGACAGCAGTAGCAAGTAGCAACAGTAGCAAGTAACAGTAGTGACAGCATCAACAGGACAAAGCAAGTAACAGTAGCAGCAACAGTAGTAACAGCAGCAGAGCAAAACAAGTAACAGGAGCAGTGGGACAAACTCGTAGGCAATGGGTCGGTGATTTGTCGGATGATATTCATCATGCAACAGTTATAACACGGAGAGATATGTGGCTAGCTCCCGTTCGTCAATTCGATGTAGGCATGCATTCCGTGTGTAGTTGCTTAGGGAAAAGAACTTGCATAACATCTATTGTCCATCCCTCCCGTGGCAGCGGGGTCCAAAAGGATACTGCGGGATATTAAGGTTCTCCTTTTAATAAAGAACCGGACCAACGCATTAGCACTTGGTGATCACATGAACTCCTCAAACTATGGTCATCACCGGCAGTGGTTCCGGTTATTGTCACTTCGGGGTTGCCGGGTCATAACACATAGTAGGTAATTACAACTTGCAAGATCGGGTTTAAAACACACATATATTGGTGACATTATAATAATTTCAGATCTGAAATCATGGCACTCGGGCCCTAGTGACAAGCATTAAGCATGCCAAAGTAGTAGCAACATCAATCTCAGAACATAGTGGATACTAGGGATCAATCCCCGTCAAAACTAACTCGATTACATGATAGATCTCATCCTACTTATCACCGCCCAGCGAGCCTATGAATAGATTACTCACGGACGATGAAGAGCTTCATGGAATTGGAGAGGGAAGAAGGTTGATGATGACGATGGCGACGATTCCCCCTCTCCGAAGCCCAAAACGGACTCCAGATCTGCCCTCCAGATGAAGAATTGGATGTGGCGGCGCCTCCGTATCGCAAACGCGATGAAATCTTCTCTTCTTATTTTTTCTGGGACGAAAGGGAATAAATAGCGCTAGAGTTGGGGGCGCAGAGCCACGTGGGCCCCACAAGCTTGGTTGCCGTGACCTGGGGGAGGGGGTGGCCGTGACAACATGGCTTGTGGCCCACTGGCCCGTCCCCTCCGGTGGATCTTTGCGCAGGTATTTTTCATATTTTCCAGAAATATTCTCCATAAATTTTTAGGACGTTCCGAGAACTTTCATTTTTGCACAAAAACAACACCATGGCAATTTTGCTGAAAACAACGTCAGTCCAGGTTAGTTTCATTCAAATCATGCAAATTAGAGTCCAAAACAAGGGCAAAAGAGTTTGGAAAAGTAGATACGATGGAGACGTATCAACTCCCCCAAGCTTAAAACCTTGCTTGTCCTCAAGCAACTCAGTTGACAAACTGAAAGAGAAAGAAAAACTTTCACAAACTCTGTTTGATCTTGTTGTTGCAACTATGTCTAACTCATAACCAGAATTTCAGCAAGACTACAAGTTAACCACATGAGCAAGTGACACAAAGGTCTCACGGTAAACTAATATCAATGGCATAATCAGCTAGCGAGCAAATAATAATGAGTTTCACATACCAACAATTCAATCAAGACAAGCATGAAGCAATATGAATAGGTGGTATCTCTCTAGCTCTTTATGAGACCGCAAAATATAAATGCACAGCACTTTCAAAGATCAAGGGCTGACTAAACTTTGTAATTCATAGCAACGAAGATCCAGTCATAGTCATACTGAATATCAATCAAAAGCAAAGCATAAAAATGACAGAGGTGCTCTCTAATTGGTGCTTATATAAGAAGAGGATGACTCAACAGGAAAATAAATAGACAGGCCCTTCGCAGAGGGAAGCATTGATTTGCTGAGGTGCCACAACTCAAGCTTTGAAAACGGAGATAACAATTTTGGGTGGCATGCTTTCATTGTCAACGCAATGACCAAGAGTTCTTAATATCTTCCATGCTACTCATGCTATAGGCGGTTCCCAAACAGAAAAGTAAAGTTTTAACTCCCCCACCACCAATGTATCACACTCCACGGCTAGCCGAATCCTCGGGTACCGTCCATACTAACATCAATCTGGGGTGAGTCTTGTTTTACAGTTATGTTTTCGATTTAGACGTGGAACTAGGCATTCCAATTACCGGCCCCTTTCTCATGAATGATAGTGAATAAACACATCTCGAGGATAACACGCCTAACATGGAAGATACTAATAGCCCCCTGTCACCACATGAGCGGTTCAGGCATGCAAAACAGATTATTTCTTGAAGATTTGGAGAGTGGCACATGCAAATTTACTTGTAACGGCAGGTAGATACCGCAAATAGGTAGCTATGGTGGACTCACATGGAACAACTTTTGGGTTTATGGAAGTGGATGCACAAGCAGTATTCCGCTTAGTACAAGTGAAGGCTAGCAAAAGACTGGGAAGCGACCAACTAGAGAGCGACAACAGTCATCAAGATGCAATGAGTTTGACTAACATGGAGTGCAAGCATGAACGGGATATAAATCACCATGAACACGAATATCATAGAGGCTATGTTGATTTTGTTTTAACTACATGCATGAACATGCGCCAAGTCAAGCCACTTGAATCATTCAAAGGAGAATACCATCCTATCATACTACATCATAGTCATCTCAAAATCTATGTTGGCATTCAGGACAAACCATTATAAGCTCTCAGCTAATTAAGCATGGCATCAGAAACTATGATCTCTAAGTTGTCATTGCAAACATGTTTCTCTCACAACAAAGCTGAATCTGGGACGACAAGCTAGTCATATTTACAAAAACAAAATAGATAGAGTTCATACCAGCTTTTCCAGTCTCAGTCACTTCATCATATATCATCATTATTGCCTTTCGCTTGCACAATCGAACGATGTGAACAATAATAAGAGTGCTCATGCATTGGACTAAGCTGAATCTGTAGGCAAACACAAAGGAGAAGACAAAGTAATATGGCTCTTTGAAAGCTAAACAGGTATGCATGCAAGAGCCACTAAACATTGTAACCAATATCTTCTACCTTGAGCCAAAGAAAACTATTTACACGGGAAAGCTCCCAACAAGCAAAAGAAGAAAGGAAAATCTTTTTGGGTTTTCTCAAAAGGACACAAAACAAGAAAACAAGAAAACAAAAATAAACTAGCATGGATAATACAGTGGCAAAGTGTAAACACCGACTAACAAAGTGAAAGCATAAGCGTGAATGTAAAGTTGGTGCAAACACGTACTCCCCCAAGCTTAGGCTTTTGGCCTAGCTTGGTTTACTCCCAAGGACGGTCCTGGCGAAACCCAAAATCATAATCGGGGTTATACGGGAGCGCTGCAGCCACTGCCTGAATAGCTGCCTCACGGAGACGAGCAGCCGTCGCCTCCCTCTCATACTCCTTTGCCTCTCCTATGGTTATGTAGAATCTCCATTTTACCTGAAAGTCAAAGAAAGCAGGAGCGGGAAGGGTAATATGGAGAACACACTGCCGGTTAGATATCAATCGATATAGGAGGGATTCATCATCCCTCTCAAGGAACTGGTAGCGTGTCATAGCGACGTGGTCAAGGAAAGTTGTATGGAGCGGGGGATCTCCTGCGTGGATGGGTACCCCAAGAAAATTTGCTATGCGAGTGGCATAGATGCCGCCAAAGAAATCCCCATCAATAGCATTCTTATTCAGCCTCCTTGCTATAATAGCTCCCATGTTGAAGCTTTTGTCACCCGTCACTGCGATCTTAAGGATACTAAGGTCGGATGCGCATAGGTGACAATGTTCAACCTTGCCGTTAATGCATCTACCTATGAAGAGGGCAAAGTAGTGCAAGGCAGGGAAATGAATGCTTCCTATGGTAGCTTGCGTGATGTCTCTAGTTTCTCCAACAGTTATACTAGAGACAAAATCTCTAACCGAAGACTTAGCAGGATCTTTAAGATTACCCCCATCGGGTATCTTGCAAATCGTATTGAAATCCTCCAAATCCATGGTGTAGGATTTATCATACAGATCAAACAGTATGGATGAGTCACGGCCAACTGAAAATTTAAATCTACGCACGAAAGAGGCAATGAGCATAGCATACTGTTCACATTTATCTGAGAGGAATTCTTCTAACCCGGCATTGCGGACAAGTGTATCAAACTCATCCTTGAAGCTTGCTTCGATCATAAACTCATCGGAAGGCCATTCACATGGTTGCACCGGTGCGTCCCTTAGTTGATAAGGATCGGGCTCCCGAATAGAAAGACGGGGACCCTTCTTACTTGAGGAACCACCATGAAACTTCCTCCTGAACATAATTTCTTTTCGCTGAAATTTTTGAAGTTCAAGAGAAAAGTGAATAAAGACCAACCACACCTTGTAGCAACTACTCCTACTAGTGCCTAGAGTCCGTATCACACGCTAAAACTACTTGGGACCAGCTAAAATCAACATTTCAAGCTCAAGAACAGGGTCACCAAGGTAGCAAGAATACGCGAAGGATAAAGCACTAGAGTAGAAACTAATTGAACCAATGGAGGAGTCACTTACCAAGGAGTAATTTCCCCAAAACGGTTTGGAGAATGGTGCTTTAAGCAAGGAGATCGAAAATCACAACCAACTGAGCAAGAACACGGGTTTGAACTGCGATTTTTTTTTCTGGAGGTAGAAGAAGAGGATGGGAGCTGGAATGAGTGGAGGGGGTCCCTGTGGGCCCCACAAGCTTGCTTGCCACGGCCAGGGGGGTGGCCGCGGTGACAGGGCTTGTGGCCCACTGGTGTGGCCCCCAGGCCAGCTCTCAGTCCCAATATTTTTCAAATATTCCAGAAAAAATCATACTAGATTTTCAGGACCATCGGAGAACTTTTATTTTCGGGGTACTTTTCTCCGGGACGTTAAAACAGGAAACAGGGAAAACTAAACTAAATCTATCATTTTTCTTCTAAGCAACAGAAAGTGAAAGCTTAAAACAGAGGTATGTGACTCTTTGATTCATCCATTTCATGGTCATCGAAAGAAATCCGTCAATTGGCTTGATCAAATCCTCATGACAAAACCTTCTCGAATCGCAAAAGAGAACGGAGAATTTTGGAATAGACACTAAGTGACCTCAATGGGGATATGAATCTCCCCAACAAGCAAATCATACTTCATCTTGACACGAGGAAGAGGGCATTCAAAGCTCCCAATAAGAATCGATGAAGTTTTTTCGATAGCATTGATGCAATGTACTTGATATCATTTCTTCGGAAAGTGCACTGTATGCTCATTACCGTTGACATGGAAAGTGACATTGCCTTTGTTGCAATCTATAACAGCCCCTGCAGTGTTTAAAAAGGGTATTCCGAGGATGACAACCATGGCATCATCCTCGGGAATATCGAAGATAACAAAGTCTGTTAAGATGGTGGTGTTAGCAACCACAACAGGCACATCCTCGCAAATGCCAATAGGGAAAGCAGTTGATTTGTCGGCCATATGCAGAGAAATTTCAGTGGGTGTCAACTTATCCAGTTCAAGTCTATGATAAAGAGAGAGCGGCATAACACTAACACCGGCTCCAAGGTCACATAAGGCACTTCTTACGTAGTTTTCTTTAATGGAGCATGGTATAGTGGGCACACCGGGATCACCAAGTTTCTTAGGAGTTCCACCTTTGAAAGTGTAATTGGCGAGCATGGTGGAGATCTCAAGATCTGGTATCTTCAGTTTATTAGTCACAATATCTTTCATGTACTTGGCATACGGAGACATTTTTGAGCATATCAATTAACCGCATCTGCAGAAAGACGGGTTTTATCATTACAATAAAGCGCTCAAAATGCTCATCATCCTTTTTCTTGGATGGCTTAGGAGGAAAGGGCATAGGTCTCTGAACCCATGGCTCCCTTTCTTTACCATGCTTCCTAGCAGTGAAGTCATTCTTATCGTATCTCTTAGGTTATGGGTTATCAGGATTAACCGTAGGTTCATTCTCCACATCCTTATCATTGCTAGGTTGAGCATCATTATGAACATCGTTGTCCATATTGTCACCAGGTTCATGTTCATCACCAGATTGTGTTTCTGCATCAGGCGCAGAAATATCATTTGGTTCTTCAGGTGTGACATCATTTGGTGAACTGACATGTAGGTTTCTATCATCCTTCTTCTTCTTCTTAGGATGACTGGGTGTATCAGCATTAATTCCTTGAGAATCTTGATCAATTCTCTTAGGATGGCCTTCAGGATAAAAAGGTTCCTGCGTCATTTTGCCTCCTCTAGTAATGACTCTGACAAAGTTGTCATTTAATTCATTGAGCAAGTCATTCTGAGATTTAAGTACTTGTTCTACCCGAGTAGTAATCATAGAGGCATGTTTACTCAGAAGCTTCAGATCATTGACATTTCTGTCTACACAAGCACTTAAATGACTAAGCATACGAGTACTTTGTTCCAAATGTCTGCTAACATAATCATTGAAACTCTGTTGTTTGGCAACAAAGTTGTCAAATTCATCAAAGCATAGGCTAGCAGGTTTGTCAAAAGCAATATCACTCTCATCAAACCTACGCAGAGAATTTACTTCTACTACTTGTATTGGGTTATCGAGACCATGGATCTCTTCGATAGGCGGTACATTTTTGACATCTTTAGATCTAATGCCTTTCTCTTGCATAGATTTCTTGGCTTCTTGCATATCTTCGGGACTGAGGAATAGAATACCTCTTTTCTTAGGAGTTGGCTTAGGAGGTGGTTCGGGAATAGTCCAAGCATTATCGTTGATCAAGATGTTATTCAGTAGGACCTCAACTTCTTCTATAGTGTGTTCCCTAAAAACACAACCGACACAACTATCTAGGTGGTCTCTAGAAGCATCGGTAAGTCCGTTATAGAAGATATCAAGTATCTCGTTCTTCTTAAGAGGGTGATCAGGCAAAGCATTCTGTAGCTGGATGAGCCTCCCCAAGCTTGTGGGAGACTCTCTTCTTTGAGTTGAGCAAAGTTGTATATTTCCTGCAAGCCAGCTTGCTTCTTATGGGCAGGGAAATATTTCTCACAAAAGTAATAGACCATATCCTGGGGATTACTCACACATCCAGGAGAAAGAGAAGTGAACCAGGCTTTAGCGTCATCCTTTAGAGAGAAAGGAAACAACTTAAGGATATAGTAGTAGCGGATCTTCTCCTCACTAGTGAAAAGGGTGGCTATATCGTGTAGTTTGGTAAGATGGGCTACGACCGTCTCAGACTCATTACCGTGGAAAGGATCAGATTCGACTAGAGAGATTATCTCAGGGTCGACAGAGAATTCATAATCCTTATCGGTGATAAAGATAGGTGAAGTGGCAAACTTCGGGTCGTATTTCATCCTAGCTTTCAGAGATTTTTCCTTCCACTTGAGAAGTAATTTCTCAGCGTCATAGGCATCCTTACACGCAAGAAAATCCTCAGCTATCTCTCCGTCCATAACGTAACCCTCAGGTATACCAGGCAATTCGTATCTAGGAGAGCTAGATCTAGCAGGAGCAAAAACAGGTTCTTTCTCAATAGTATCGGTAGTTTCAGAAGCATCACGAGCATTGGCAGTAACTCTAGCAATATGAGCATCAAGGAATACCCCTAGTGGCATCTCAGGCAAAGTAGTATCTCTAGCAGTATCAAGCATAGCATCATCAGGAAAAATAGCATCTCTAGCATCATCAGGCAAAGCAATATCAAGCATAGCATCATCAGGCATAGTAGCATCTCTAGCATCATCAGACAAAGCAGTATCAAGCATAGCATCTCTAGTAGTATCAAGCATAGCATCTCTAGCAGTATCAGGCATAACATCTCTAGCAGTATCAGGCATAGTAGCATCATAAGCATCATCAAGCACAGGCGACATATCAAGGTTTCTAGCAGGAGGTGGTGTCACGAACTTACTCATAACTGAAGGTGAATCAAGTGCAGAGCTAGATGGCAGTTCCTTACCTCCCCTCGTAGTTGAGGGCAAGACTTTGGTCTTTCGATCTTTCAGATTCTTAATAGTGATCAGCAGATATAAATCCCAAGTGACTCAGAGAATATAGCAATCCCTTCCCCGGCAATGGCGCGAGAAAAATGTTGTTAACGGGCAACTATTCCTGACTTGATGCCTCCACGGCAACGGAGCCAGAAAAGAGCTGCTCCCAATTGCTCAACAATTAGAAATTGTCTTGCAATAGCCCACCAGCGCGTGGGATCGAGGCAGTTTTCGAGTGTAGAGTATTCAACACAAAATTTGTTGGTTCGCACGACGGGAAGTGAAAGAATATTCTCAAGTATTAGCAGTTGAATGCGTCAGATTCAACCACACCTGAAAGATTAGTGTCTGCAAGCAAAGTGTCAACATCAAAGTAGTATGATAACAACGGTGCCAGAAACGATCTGTTGACGAGGCAGACTATTCCTAATGGTTGTATCAATGGCGCCAGTAAATTGCCCGTGGACGGGAAATATTCTTTCCCGGCAACGGCGCTAGAAAAAGTATTGTAGCAGGTAGCAACAGTGTAACGAGTAACAACAATGGCAAGGAACAACAGTAGTGACAGTAGTAGCAAGTAGCAACAGTAGCAAGTAACAGTAGTGGCAGCAGCAGCAGGACAAAGCAAGTAACAGTAGAAGCAAGTAACAATAGCAGCAACAGTAGTAACAGCAGCAGAGCAAAACAAGTAACAGCAGGAGTGGGACAAACTCGTAGGCAATGGGTCGGTGATTTGTTGGATGATATTAATCATGCAACAGTTATAACATGGAGAGATATGTGGCTAGCTTCCGTTCGTCAATGTGATGTAGGCATGCATTGCGTGTGTAGTCATACGTTCTTAGGTAAAAGAACTTGCATAACATCTATTGTCCATCCCTCCCGTGGCAGCGGGGTCCAAAAGGATACTATGGGATATTAAGGTTCTCCTTTTAATAAAGAACCGGACCAACGCATTAGCACTTGGTGAATACATGAACTCCTCAAACTATGGTCATCACCGGGAGTGGTTCCGGTTATTGTCACTCCGGGGTTGCTGGGTCATAACACATAGTAGGTAACTACAACTTGCAAGATCGGATCTAAAACACACATATATTGGTGACAACATAATAATTTCAGATCTGAAATCATGGCACTCGGGCCCTAGTGACAAGCATTAAGCATGGCAAAGTAGTAGCAGCATCAATCTCAGAACATAGTGGATACTAGGGATCAATCCCTGTCAAAACTAACTCGATTACATGATAGATCTCATCCTACTCATCACCGCCCAGCGAGCCTATGAATAGATTACTCACGAACGATGAAGAGCTTCATGGAATTGGAGAGGGAATAAGGTTGATGATGACGATGGCGACGATTTCCCCTCTCCGGAGCCCAAAACGGACTCCAGATCTGCCCTCCAGATGAAGAACAGGATGCGGCGGCGCTTCCGTATCGCAAATGCGATGAAATCTTCTCTTATGATTTTTTCTGGGATGGAAGGGAATAAATAGCACTGGAGTTGGGGGCGGCAGAGCCACGTGGGCCCCACAAGCTTGGTTGCTGCAGCCTGGGGGGTGGCCGCGGCAACAGGGCTTGTGGCCCAATGGCCCGTCCCCTCCGGTGGATCTTTGCGCAGGTACTTTTCATATTTTCTAGAAATATTCTCCGTAAATTTTCAGGACGTTCCGAGAACTTTCATTTCTGCACAAAAACAATACCATGGCAATTCTGCTGAAAACAACGTCAGTCCAGGTTAGTTCCATTCAAATCATGCAAATTAGAGTCCAAAACAAGGGCAAAAGAGTTTGAAAAGTAGATACGATGGAGACGTATCATTCTCCAGTCAAAAACCAATAGCGGGACCTCGATGCCGTATTGGCTCCTACATATTCTACAAAGATCTTTATCTGTTGAACCACAATGTCAAGGATTTAATCAATCCCGTATGATGTTCCCTTTTGTTGGGGAACGTCGCATGGGAAACAAAAAATTTCCTACGCACACGAAGACCTATCATGGTGATGTCCATCTACGAGAGGGGATTTCTGATCTACGTACCCTTGTAGATCGCACAGCAGAAGCGTTAAGAAACGCGGTTGATGTAGTGGAACGTCCTCATGTCCCTCAATCCGCCCTGGGAACCGTCCCACGAACCATCCCGTGATCCGTCCAACGATCTAGTGCCGAACGGACGGCACCTCCGCGTTCAGCACACGTACAGCTCGACGATGATCTCGGCCTTGTTGATCCAGCAAGAGAGACGGAGAGGTAGATGAGTTCTCCGGCAGCATGACGGCGCTCCGGAGGTTGGTGGTGATCTAATCTCAGCAGGGCTCCGCCCGAGCTCCGCAGAAACGCGATATAGAGGTAAAACCGTGGAGGTATGTGGTCGGGCTGCCGTGGCAAAAGTCGTCTCAAATAAGCCCTAATAGCTCCATATATATAGGAGGAGGGGAGGGGAGGCTTGCCTTGAGGCTCAAGGAGCCCCAAGGGCTGCGCCACCAAGGGAGGAGGAGTCCTCCTCCAATCCTAGTCCAACTAGGATTGGAAGGTGGAGTCCTTCTCTTCTTTCCCACCTCCTTTTTTTCTTATCTCTTTGATTTTCTATCTACGGCGCATAGGGCCTTCTTGGGCTGTCCCACCAGCCCACCAAGGGCTGGTGCGCCACCCCCAAGGCCTATGGGCTTCCCTGGGGTGGGCGGCCCCCCCGGTGAACACCCGGAACCCATTCATCATTCCCGGTACATTCCCGGTAACTCCGAAAACCTTCCGGTAATCAAATGAGGTCATCCTATATATCAATCTTCATTTCCAGACCATTCCGGAAGCCCTTGTGACGTCCGTGATCTTATCCGAGACTGCGAACAACATTCGGTAACCAACCATATAACTCAAATACGCATAAAACAACGTCAAACCTTAAGTGTGCAGACCCTGCGGGTTCGAGAACTACGTAGACATGACCCAAGTGACTCCTCGGTCAATATCCAATAGCGGGACCTGGATGCCCATATTGGATCCCACATATTCTATGAAGATCTTATCGTTTGAACCTCACTGCCAGGGATTCATATAATCCCGTATGTCATTCCCTTTGTCCTTCGGTATGTTACTTGCCCGAGATTCGATCGTCAGTATTCGCATACCTATTTCAATCTCGTTTACCGGCAAGTCTCTTTACTCGTTTCGTAATACAAGATCCCGCAACTTACACTAAGTTACATTGCTTGCAAGGCTTGTGTGTGATGTTGTATTACCGAGTGGGCCCCAAGATACCTCTCCGTCATACGGAGTGACAAATCCCAGTCTCGATCCATACTAACTCAACGAACACCTTCGGAGATACCTGTAGAGCATCTTTATAGTCACCCAGTTATGTTGCGACGTTTGATACACACAAAGCATTCCTCCGGTGTCAGTGAGTTATATGATCTCATGGTCATAGGAACAAATACTTGACACGCAGAAAAAAGTAGCAACAAAATGACACGATCTACATGCTACGTCTATTAGTTTGGGTCTAGTCCATCACGTGATTCTCCTAATGACGTGATCGAGTTATCAAGCAACAACACCTTGTACATAGTCAGAAGACCCTGACTATCTTTGATCAACTGGCTAGCCAACTAGAGGCTTGCTAGGGACAGTGTTTTGTCTATGTATCCACACATGTATATAAGTCTTCATTCAATACAATTATAGCATGGATAATAAACAATTATCTTGATACAAGAATTATAATAATAACTATATTTATTATTGCCTCTAGGGCATAATTCCAACAGTCTCCCACTTGCACTAGAGTCAATAATCTAGCCCTCACATCACCATGCAAATTACATTGTAATAAATCTAACACCCATACAGTTGTGGTGTTGATCATGCTTTGCCTGTGGAAGAGGTTTAGTCAGCGGGTCTGCTACATTCAGATTCGTGTGCACTTTGCATATATTTACGTCCTCGCCTTCGACGTAGTCGCGGATGAGGTTGAAGCGTCGTTTGATGTGTCTGGTCTTCTTATGAAACCGTGGTTCCTTTGCTAAGGCAATGGCACCCGTGTTGTCACAGAACAAGGTTATTGGATTCAGTGCGCTTGGCACCACTCCAAGATCCGTCATGAACTGCTTCATCCAGACACCCTCCTTAGCCGCCTCCGAGGCAGCCATGTACTCCGCCTCACATGTAGAATCAGCTACGACGCTTTGCTTGGAACTGCACCAGCTTACCGCACCCCCATTAAGAATAAATTCGTATCCGGTCTGCGACTTAGAGTCATCCGGATCTGTGTCAAAGCTTGCATCGACGTAACCCTTTACGGCGAGCTCTTCGTCACCTCCATACACGAGAAACATCTCCTTAGTCCTTTTCAGGTACTTCAGGATGTTCTTGACCGCCGTCCAGTGATCCACTCCTGGATTACTCTGGAACCTGCCTGCCATACTTATGGCCAGGCCAACGTCCGGTCTAGTCCACAACATTGCATACATGATAGATCCTATGGCCGAAGCATAGGGGACGGTGCTCATATGCTCTCTATCTTTATCAGTTGCTGGGCACCGAGTCTTACTCAATCTCGTACCTTGTAAAACTGGCAAGAACCCTTTCTTGGACTGTTCCATTTTGAACCTCTTCAAAACTTTATCAAGGTATGTGCTTTGTGAAAGTTCTATCAGGCGTTTCGATCTATCCCTGTAGATCTTAATGCGTAGAATGTAAGCAGCTTCTCCTAGGTCCTTCATAGAGAAACTTTTATTCAAGTAATCCTTTATGCTCTCCAAAAACTCTACGTTGTTTCCAATCAGTAATATGTCATCCACATATAATATTAGAAACGCCACAGAGCTCCCACTCACTTTCTTGTAAATACAAGATTCTCCAACCACTTGTATAAACCCAAATGCTTTGATCACCTCATCAAAGCGTTTATTCCAACTCCGAGATGCTTGCACCAGTCCATAAATGGATCGATGGAGCTTGCATACCTTGTTAGCATTTTTAGGATCGACAAAACCTTCGGGTTGCATCATATACAACTCTTCCTTAAGGAAATCGTTAAGGAACGCCGTTTTGACATCCATCTGCCAGATTTCATAATCGAAAAATGCAGCTATTGCTAACATGATTTTGACGGACTTAAGCATCGCTACGGGTGAGAATATCTCATCGTAGTCAACTCCTTGAACTTGTGAAAAACCCTTTGCCACAAGTCGAGCTTTATAAACGGCCACCTTGCCGTCAGCGTCCGTCTTCTTCTTAAAGATCCATTTGTTCTGAATAGCCTTGCGGCCCTCAGTAGTACTTACAAAGTCCACACCTTGTTTTCATACATGGATCCTATATCGGACTTCATGGCCTCCAGCCATTTGTTGGAATCTGGGCCCACCATTGCTTCTTCATAATTTGCAGGTTCATTGTTGTCTAACAACATGATTGACAAAACGGGATTACCGTACCACTCTGGAGCAGCACGTGGTCTCGTCGACCTGCGCGGTTCGATAGGAACTTGAACCGGAGTTTCATGATCATCATCATTAACTTCCTCCTCAACCGTCGTCGCAACGACATGGGTTTCCCCTTGCCCTGCGCCACCATCCAGAGGGATGAGAGGTTCGACAACCTCATCAAGTTTTATCTTCCTCCCACTCAATTCTCTCGAGAGAAACTCCTTTTCGAGAAAAGCTCCGTTTTTAGCAACAAACACTTTGCCCTCGGATTTGAGATAGAACGTGTACCCAACTGTCTCTTTTGGGTAACCTATGAAGATGCACTTTTCCGCTTTGGGTTCCAGCTTTTCAGGCTGAAGCTTTTTGACATAAGCATCACATCCCCAAACTTTAAGAAACAACAACTTTGGCCTTTTGCCATACCACAGTTCGTATGGTGTCGTCTCAACGGATTTTGATGGTGCCCTATTTAAAGTGAATGCAGCTGTGTCTAATGCATAACCCCAAAACGATAACGGCAAATCGGTAAGAGACATCATAGATCGCACCATCTCTAATAAAGTACGATTACGATGTTCGGACACACCATTACGC
Source organism: Hordeum vulgare subsp. vulgare (assembly GCF_904849725.1). NCBI lineage: Eukaryota > Viridiplantae > Streptophyta > Magnoliopsida > Poales > Poaceae > Hordeum > Hordeum vulgare. The sequence goes on along the minus strand of NC_058520.1, from coordinate 46,113,383 downwards.
TGTGGTGTTCCAAGCGGTGTCAACTGTGAAACAATTCCACATTGTCTTAAGTGAGCACCAAACTCGAAACTCAGATATTCACCCCCACGATCAGACCGTAGGAACTTGATCTTCTTGTTACGATGATTTTCAACTTCACTCTGAAATTGCTTGAACTTTTCAAATGTTTCAGACTTGTGCTTCATTAAGTAGACATAACCATATCTACTCAAATCGTCAGTGAAGGTGAGAAAATAACGATATCCGCCGCGTGCCTTTACGCTCATCGGACCGCACACTTCGGTATGTATGATTTCCAACAAGTCACTGGCACGCTCCATTGTTCCGGAGAACGGAGTTTTAGTCATCTTGCCCATGAGGCGTGGTTTGCACGTGTCAAGTGAATCAAAGTCAAGTGACTCCAAAAGTCCATCGGTATGGAGTTTCTTCATGCGCTTTACACCAATATGACCTAAGCGCCAGTGCCACAAAAACATGGCGCTATCATTGTTAACTCTAACTCTTTTGGTCTCAATGTTATGTATATGTGTATTATCACTATCAAGATTCAATATGAACAATCCTCTCACATTGGGTGCATGACCATAAAAGATGTTACTCATAGAAATAGAACAACCATTATTCTCTGACTTAAAAGAGTAACCGTCTCGCAATAAACAAGATCCAGATATAATGTTCATGCTCAACGCAGGCACTAAATAACAATTATTCAAGTTCATAACTAATCCTGATGGTAACTGAAGTGAAATTGTGCCGATGGTGATTGCATCAACCTTGGAACCATTTCCTACGTGCATCGTCACTTCATCTTTCGCCAGCCTTCGCCTATTCCGCAGTTCCTGTTTCGAGTTGCAAATATGAGCAACAGAACCGGTATCGAATACCCAGGCACTACTACGAGAGCTGGTTAAGTACACATCAATAACATGTATATCAAATATACCTGATTTTTCTTTGGCCGCCTTCTTATCAGCCAGATACTTGGGGCAGTTGCGCTTCCAGTGACCCATACCCTTGCAATAGTAGCACTCTGTTTCAGGTTTAGGTCCAGCTTTGGGTTTCTTCGTCGGATTGGCAACAGGCTTGCCGCTCTTCTTTGAATTACCCTTCTTCCCTTTGTCGTTTCTCTTGAAACTAGTAGTCTTATTCACCATCAACACTTGATGCTCTTTACGGAGTTCAGACTCTGCGACTTTCAGCATCGCAAACAACTCGCCGGTTGACTTGTTCATCCCTTGCATGTTGTAGTTCAACACAAATCCCTTATAGCTTGGCGGCAGTGATTGAAGAATTCTGTCAGTGATAGCCTCTTGCGGGAGTTCAATCCCCAACTCAGCTAGACGGTTTGAGTACCCAGACATTTTGAGCACATGTTCACTGACAGACGAATTCTCCTCCATCTTGCAAGCATAGAATTTATCGGAGGTCTCATACGTCTTGATCCGGGCGTTCTTCTGAAAGATAAACTTCAACTCCTAGAACATCTCATATGCTCCATGACGCTCAAAGCGACGTTGAAGTCCCGGCTCTAAGCCATACAAGACTGCACATTGAACTACTGAGTAGTCCTCCTTATGTGTTAACCAAGCGTTCTTAACATCTTGGTCAGCCGTAGCGGGTGGTTCATCTCCTAGCGCAGCATTAAGGACATAATCCTTCTTCCCAGCTTGTAGGATCAACTTAAGATTACGAGCCCAGTCTACAAAGTTGCTTCCATCATCTTTCAACTTAGCTTTCTCTAGGAACGTATTAAAATTTAGGGTGACTGTCGCGTGAGCCATGAACTACATCACAAATATATTCAAAGTGGACTTAGACTATGTTCAAGATAATTAGAGTTTAACTTAATCAAATTATTTGCTAAACTCCCACTCAAAAATACATCTCTCTAGTCATTTGAGTGGTTCATGACCCACTTACACTAGCTCAAGTCCGATCATCACGTGAGTTGAGTATAGTTTCAGTGGTAAGCATCCCTATGCTAATCATATCAACTATATGATTCATGATCGACCTTTCAGTCTCATGTGTTCCGAGGCCATGTATGCACATGCTAGGCTCGTCAAGCTTAACCCGAGTGTTCCGCGCGTGCAACTGTTTTGCACCCGTTGTATTTGAACGTTGAGTCTATCACACCCGATCATCACGTGGTGTCTCGAAACGACGAACTGTAGCAACGGTGCACAGTTGGGGAGAACACAATTTCGTCTTGTAATTTTAGTGAGAGATAACCTCATAATGTTACCGTCGTTCTAAGCAAAATAATGTAGCGACCCAACTCCAGACGAGTCAAGCCTCTGTGTTTCTGTGCCATCCCTGGATCAGTATGCTGGCACACACAGTACATCAATGTATATATCAAAGTGCAATCACATGTAAATAGCGTAAAACTGATATATACCTTAAATACCTCAGCGGAAGCAGTCAAGGGAGTGGAGTCCCAATAAACACCAACGGCAAGTTGAGTGTAGACCGTAACCCTGAATCGTACTCTTACTCGTCGAAGAAAAATATCTGCAACATAAGACGTTGCAGCCGTGTAGCTCAGCATATTGAATATGACGGCAAGTCACATAAGAGAGGGGTAAAATGTCATCTATACTATATGCATATATGGCAGGTGGGGTTGTAAGTTTTAGCGTAAAGCAATTTTTTCTCCTACAACAAGAGAGGGCTAAAAGCAAAATGTTACTACTTTGTTGGTTGTTAACGAGATGGTTCCGCCAACCAATTCTCGTACCTGAGTTGTCAATAATTACCCTCATCAAATATATTTAATGGTGTTGAGAAATCCAGATAACTTCAGTTCCTTTGGCTCAAGTTGTCCATGACCGTGGACACGGCTAATCGATTAGGTTTGAGTACTCTGCAGAGTCTTGCACACGTTCCCCACAAGATTTGATCGCCTCCGTGTATGTCCTCGCACTTCAGGGTGTTTGAAGACCGGATGATCAAAACATGGTCTTTCAACGGGTCCCTCTGAATCCCTGTCGGTGCCCATCCATTCCTACCGTTCTTCTACATCTGCTAGCACCGCCTGTCCAGAGTCGCCGCGTTGTCCAACCAAGCCAGAGCCCATAATGACTTGTGGCTGTGTAGGTAAGCCTTGGGTCTTGAAAATATCCGTCCGTCCCTTTGAGCCTGGGTGAAGCTTTCCGCAGGATGTCATGGCCTCTCCAGCATCCCGGGTCATCCACTGGGTTCTCCAGGGAGCCGATCAACCGTCCTTCACCCAGAGTTGCATTGCGTCCGAGGTCTTGAAAATCTTGTCTTAACCGGTCTTGATTATTTAATCAACCTTGCATCACTCGTGTTATGCACTCAACCGAAATCACGTCTACTCAAGCATAGCAATATGAAATTTGTCGTCCCGGGGCCAAGTATCAGGGTTGTTGTGTGCCTACCACATGATACTACAATCTATACTAAAATTTCCAAGTACCTACTTAGCATGCAATTGGGCATAGGATGGTAGAACTACGATGCATAAAACATAGGTGATAGTATGATCAAAGTGACTTGCCTGGTGATGTTGACGAAGAAGAATTTCTCGAGAAATAACTTGATAGACTACTCGTCACTCTCCAATGAAATCTATATAACAAACATATCATTCACATAAGCACTCATACTAGCAATCATTCTAACAATCAAAACAAAAGAGAGAGCGAATAGGAATCCGAAAGAAACTTCAAATAAGACTAGGGAGTCTTCTACTACGTCAAACACTAAATAGTTTTTTTCTAACAGAAAATAATAACAAGGAACTAAGATATAAATTTAACTAAGATAAAATAAAGTATTTTTCACAAAACTTTTTTGAAAGTATTTCCAAACGGGATTTGAAACAGTGGAGAAACCAATTGCAAGTTATTAGGGAACTAGAATTGATTTCATGATAACATATAAAAATAAAAATCAAAACTTGTTGCAAACGTACTGTTATCTAACAGAAAACCAAATATAAACTTTCTCAAATATAAAAGAAACTAATTTAAAAACAAATATAGAAAAAGAAATAGCTACAATCCTAAAAGAACTAAAACAGAATCTGTTTTGGTAAAAACCCCAATTAAAAACGTTTAAAAAAAATTTAAACTTACACTACTGAAAGATATGATCAATAGGAAGCAGCAGCAAAAAGAATCAAATTAAAAGCTATTTTTAAACTCCCGGAATAAGCAAAACAAGCTTTAATTCAAATCTGATCTAACTCAATTTTTATAAATCCAAACATAGACAAATTATATATCTACAGAAACTACATTAAATTTTTGATTCAACGCAAAAAAGAATCACTTAATTCGGAGTTATAGACTAATAGATATGAATTTTCTAAGTTTGCAATTTTCTGAAAAAACTGTAATACGGGGTTTCGTGAATCTCACCATGGGTGACAGAGAGGAAGAACTCCGGCGAGGTAGCTGCTCCGGCGAGGTGGGGAGGTCGTCGGCGGGGAGGGGGAACGGCGGAGGGGGTCCCGGAGGGGAGGAAGGGGGCGTCAGGGGCTCCTGGGCGTTCTTCTGTTCGGCTCCTTGCAGGAACAACAATGGTGGGGGCGTCGTGGCTACGGACAGGGAGAGGGCGAGCTGATGGGGAAAATGGAACGAGGAGAGGAGGGGCGTTCTTATAGGGGTGGTGGGAGGCTCGGGAAGGAAGTGTAGCCCACGAATCGGGGGAGGGAAACTTCCTGGGAGGCTTCTGCCATGTCCACAGAAGGAAGATCATGAGGAGGAAGAAGGTGGGATTGGGCCAGATTGGTTTCCTAACGTGGCCCAAGTACATTCCTAAAATAAGAGATCTCTTTCCCTTTTTATTAAAACAGGAATTAATACGATTAAAAGGAAATAGAATATCCTCGGAATATAGGGGTATAATATATTAAAATTTTCAGAAAAATAAATCCAAAAAGACGGGCATTTTTCCACTACCAAAATAAATACTTCAAAAAAAATGTTTTTTAGAAAATCCCGAAATGCTTTATTTCTTTTTGGCAATTAATTTCTCCATATAACTTGGGTCTTCTTGGCTCAAAATATTTCAGAAATGCCTCACATTTTGGAGGGTCATTTTCCTCCGCTCTTTCTTGCGTGCAAGAATTTTGTTGGGGCATTTTCTCGGGGAAGAAAAATATAGAAGCAAGGGCAAATATTTTGAAAGGATTCAAATGCAAACTCCGTTCAAATTCGTTATAGTTGAAGAAGTCATGTCATCTTCTCTCTTTGCTTTTAAAAGATTGAATTTGAATTCATCGGGGATGGGGAAAGTCATTTTATTCCCTCTCATTCAAAAGTTTTGAGAAGTTTTCAAATTTCACTCAAGCTTTCAATCACTCAAGCAAACAAACAAACAATCTAATAATTATTCTAACATTCCAAAATTTATAATTTTGGGATGTTACAAATAAGGTGCATAAAAGGATTAACATCACATGCAATTCATAAGTGACATGATATGGCCATCATCATGTGCTCCTTGATCTCCATCACCAAAGCACCAGCACGATCTTCTTGTCACCGGCGCCACACCATGATCTCCATCAACGTGTCGCCATCGGGGTTGTCGTGCTACTCATGCTATTACTACTAAAGCTACGTCCTAGCAAAATAGTAAACGCATTTGCAAGCACAAACGTTAGTTTAAAGACAACCCTATGGCTCCTGCCGGTTGCCGTACCATCGACGTGCAAGTCCATATTATCTATTACAACATGATCATCTCATACATCCAATATATTACATCACATCGTTGGCCATATCACATCATAAGCATACCCTGCAAAAACAAGTTAGACGTCCTCTAATTTGTTGTTGCATGTTTTACGTGGTGACCATGGGTATCTAGTAGGATCACATCTTACTTACGCAAACACCACAACGGAGATATATGAATTGCAATTTAACCTTATCCAAGGACCTCCTTGGTCAAATCTGATTCAACTAAAGTTGGAGAAACCAACACTCGCCGGTCATCTTTGAGCAACAGAGTTACTCGTAGCGATGAAACCAGTCTCTCGTAAGCGTACGAGTAATGTCGGTCCGAGCCGCTTCGATCCAACAATACCGCGGGATCAAGAAAAGACTAAGGAGGGCAGCAAAACGCACATCACCGCCCACAAAAACTTTTGTGTTCTACTCGAGAAGACATCTACGCATGAACCTCGCTCATGATGCCACTGTTGGGGAACATAGCATGGGAAACAAAAATTTTCCTACGCGCACGAAGACCTATCATGGTGATGTCCATCTACGAGAGGGGATTTCCGATCTACGTACCCTTGTAGATCGCATAGCAGAAGCGTTAAGAAACGCGGTTGATGTATTGGAACGTCCTCACGTCCCTCGATCCGCCCCGCGAACCGTCCCACGAACCGTCCCGCGATCCGTCCCACGATCTAGTGCCGAACGGACGGCACCTCCGCGTTCCGCACACGTACAGCTCGACGATGATATCGGCCTTCTTGATCCAGCAAGAGAGACAGAGAGGTAGATGAGTTCTCCGGCAGCGTGACGGCGCTCCGGAGGTTGGTGGTGATCTAATCTCAGCAGGGCTCCGCCCGAGCTCCGCAGAAACGCGATCTTGAGGTAAAACCGTGGAGGTATGTGGTCGGGCTGCCGTGGCAAAAGTAGTCTCAAATCAGCCCTAATAGCTCCATATATATAGGAGGAGGGGAGGGGAGGCTTGCCTTGAGGCTCAAGGAGCCCCAAGGGCTGCGCCACCAAGGGAGGAGGAGTCCTCCTCCAATCCTAGTCCAACTAGGATTGGAAGGTGGAGTCCTTCTCTTCTTTCCCACCTCCTTTTTTTCTCTTTGATTTTCTATCTATGGCGCATAGGGCCTTCTTGGGCTGTCCCACCAGCCCACGAAGGGCTGGTGTGCCACCCCCAAGGCCTATGGGCTTCCCCGGGGTGGGCTGCCCCCCCGGTGAACACCCGGAACCCATTCGTCATTCCCGGTACATTCCCGGTAACTCCGAAAACCTTCCGGTAATCAAATGAGGTCATCCTATATGTCAATCTTCATTTCCGGACCATTCCGGAAACCCTCGTGACGTCCGTGATCTCATCCGGGACTCCGAACTACATTCGGTAACCAACCATATAACTCAAATACGCATAAAACAACGTCGAACCTTAAGTGTGCAGACCCTTCGGGTTCAAGAACTATGTAGACATGACCCGAGTGACTCCTCGGTCAATATCCAATAGCGGGACCTGGATGCCCATATTTGATCCCACATATTCTACGAAGATCTTATCGTTTGAACCTCAGTGCCAGGGATTCATATAATCCCGTATGTCATTCCCTTTGTCCTTAGGTATGTTACTTGCCCGAGATTCGATCGTCAGTATCCGCATACCTATTTCAATCTCGTTTACCGGCAAGTCTCTTTACTCGTTCTGTAATACAAGATCCCGCAACTTACACTAAGTTACATTGCTTGCAAGGCTTGTGTGTGATGTTGTATTACCGAGTGGGCCCCAAGATACCTCTCCGTCATACGGAGTGACAAATCCCAGTCTCGATCCATTCTAACTCAACGAACACCTTCGGAGATACCTGTAGAGCATCTTTATAGTCAGCCAGTTACGTTGCGACGTTTGATACACACAAAGCATTCCTCCGGTGTCAGTGAGTTATATGATCTCATGGTCATAGGAACAAATACTTGACACGCAGAAAACAATAGCAACAAAATGACACGATTTACATGCTACGTCTATTAGTTTGGGTCTAGTCCATCACGTGATTCTCCTAATGACGTGATCCATTTATCAAGCGACAACACCTTGTACATAGTCAGAAGACCCTGACTATCTTTGATTAACTGGCTAGCCAACTAGAGGCTTGCTAGGGACAGTGTTTTGTCTATGTATCCACACATGTATATAAGTCTTCATTCAATACAATTATATCATGGATAATAAACGATTATCTTGTTACAGGAATTATAATAATAACTATATTTATTATTGCCTCTAGGGCATAATTCCAACACCTTTGTGCATCGGTATGTTACTTGCCCAAGATTCGATCGTCGGTATCTCTATACCTAGTTCAATCTCGTTACCGGCAAGTCTCTTTACTCATTCCATAATAAAAGATCCCGTGACGAAATCCTTAGTCACATTACTTGCAAACTCATTGTGATGTTGTTTTATCGAGTGGGCCATAGAGATACCTCTCCGTCATACGGAGTGACAAATCCCAGGTCCGATTCAGGCCAACCCAACAGACACCTTTGGAGATACCTGTAGAGCACCTTTATTGTCACCTAGTTATGTTGTGACGTTTGATACACACAAGTCATTCCTCCTGTGCCCGGGAGTTACATGGTCTCATGGTCATAGAAACATATACTTGACATGCATAAAACACTAGCAATAAGCTCACACGATCACATGCCACGTTCATAGCTTGGGTCTTGTCCATCACAACATTATCCTAATGACGTGATCCGTTATCAAATGCAACTCATGTCTATGGTGAGGAAACCTTGACCATCTTTGATCAATGAGCTAGTCCTTAGAGGCTCACTAGGGACAATAGGTTGTCTATGTATCCACACATGTATTTGAGTTTCCAATCAATACAATTATAACATGGATAATAAACGATTACCGTGAAGAAGGAAATATAATAATAACTAATTTATTATTGCCTCTAGGGCATATTTCCAATAGTCCCCCACTTGCACTAGAGCCAATAATCTAGTTCACATCACTATGTGATTCACACCCAATGAGTTCTGGGGTTTATCATGTTCTGTTCGTGAGAGAGGTTTTAGTCAATAGGCCTGAACCTTTCAGATTCGTGTGTGCTTTAAAAATCGCTATGTCATCCTGTAGATGCTGCTACCGCGCTCCATTTTCGGACTATTCCAGATGAGTGCTCCACTATACGAATCCGGTTTGCTACTTTAGAGTCATCCGGATTGGTGTTAAAGCTTGCATCAACGTAACCCTTTACGACAAACTCTTTTGTCACCTCGATAATTGAGAAACATTTCCTTAGTCCTCAAGTTACTAAGAATAATTTTGACTCCTATCCAGTGATCCTTTCGTGGATCACTTCTGTACCCCTTGACAGACTCATGGCAAAGCACACATCAGGTGCGGTACACAACATGGCAGACTATAGAGCCTACAACTAAGGCAGAGGGGACGAACATCGTTCTTTCTCTTTCTTCTGCCATGTTTGATCTTTGAGTCTTACTCAAATTCACACCATACAACATAGTCAAGAACTCTTTCCTTGATTGATTCATTTTGAACTCTTTCAAAATCTTGTCAAGGTATGTATTCATTGAAAGTTTTATCAAGCATCTTGATCTGTCCCTATAGATCTTGGTGCCCAATGTTCAAGTAGCTTAATCCAGGTTTTCCTTTGAAAAACTCCTTTCAAACAACCCTATATGCTTTACAGAAATCCTACATCATTTTCTTGGAAATATACTTATCAAAAATTCTGTAGTGCTCCCACTCACTTTCTTGGAAATACAAGTTTCTCATAAACTTGTATAAACCCCAAAGCTTTGATCATCACATCAAGGCATATTCCAACTTCGAGATGCCTTCTCCAGTCCATAGAAGGATTGCTGGAGCTTGCATACTTGTTAGCATCCTTAGGAATGACAAAACCTTCTGGTTGTATCCCATACAACCTTTCCTCAAGGAAACTGTCAAGGAAACAATGTTTTCACATCCATCCGTCAGATTTTGTAATCGAAAAATACAGCATCTGCTAACGTAATTCCAACAGATTTTAGCATCGCTACGAGTGAGAAATTCTCATCGTAGTCAACTCCTTGAACTTGTCGAAAACCTCTTTGCGACAAGTCGAGCTTTCTAAATGGTGACATTTACCATCATCGTATGTCTTCCTTTTAAAGATCCATTTGTACTTAATAGCCTTACGACCATCAAGTAGTTCTTCCAAAGTCCACACTTTGTTTTCATACATGGATCCTATCTCGGATTTCATGGCCTCCAGCTATTGGTCAGAATCCGGGCCCACCATCGCTTCTTCATAGCTCGTAGGTTCATTGTTGTCCAACAACATGACCTCCAAGACAGGATTACCGTACCACTCTAGAGGAGTACATGTCCTTGTCGACCTACCAGGTTGGTAGTAACATGATCTAAAGCTTTATGATCACCATCATTAGCTTCCTCTTCAACTGGTGTAGGCGCCACATGAACACTTTCCTGTGCCCTGCTACTCTCTGGTTGAAGTGATGGCTCAGTAACCTCATCAAGTTCCACCACCCTCCCACTCAATTATTTTGACAGAAACTCTTTCTCGAGAAATGACCCATTCTTAGCAACAAATACTTTGCCCTTGGATCTAAGATAGGAGGTATACCCAACTGTTTCCTTTGGGTATCCTATGAAGATGCATTTATACGCTTTGTGTTCGAGCTTAGCAGCATGAACCCTTTTGACATAAGCATCACATCCCCAAACTTTAATAAACGACATCTTAGGTTTCTCCGAACCATAGTTCATACGGTGTCGTATCAACGGAATTATATGGTGCCCTATTTAAAGTGAATGCGGTTTTATACAATGCATAACCCCAAAACAATAGTGCAAAATCGATAAGAGACATCATATTATGCACCATATCTAATAGGGCACGACTACGACGTTCAGACACACCATCACACTATGGTGTTCCACGCGACATGAGTTGTGACACAATTTCCGCATTGTCTTAAATGTATACCAAACTCGTAACTAAGATATTCACCTCTACGATCACATCGTAGCATATCATCCTCTTGTCATGACGATCTTCAACTTCACTCTTAAATTGCTTGAACTATTCAACACTTCAGACTCGTCATTCATCAAGTAAATACATCTGTATCTACTCAAATCATTAGTGAAGTAGGAACACAACGATATCCACTACGTGCTTCAACACTCGTTGGACTGCACACATCAAAATGTATTACTTCCAATAAGTTACTTGCTCGTTCCATCTCACTGGAAAACGAGGCCTTCAGTCATCTTGCCCATGTGGCATGGTTTACATGTCTCAAGTGATTCAAAATCAAGTGAGTCCATAAGATCCATCTGCATGGAGTTCCTTCATGCGTTTACACCAATAGGCATGGTTCGCATGTCTCAAAGGATTCAAAATTGAATGAGTCTAAAGATCCACCAGCATGGAGTTTCTTCATGCGTTTTCATACCAATATGACTTAAGCGGCAGTGCCAAAAGTATGTGGTACTATCATTAATACTTTGTATCTTTTGGCATCAATATCATGAACATGTGTATCACTACGATCGAGATTCAATATACCATTCATATTAGGTGCATGACAATTGAAGGTATTATTCAAGTAAACAGAGTAACCATTTTTCTCTTTAAATGAATAATTGTATTGCAATAAACACAATCCAATCATGTTCATGGTCAACGCAAACACCAAATTTTTTTTAGGTTTAACACTAATCCTCAAGGTAGAGGGAGCATGTGATGGTGATCACATCAACAACCTTGGAAACACTTCCAACACACATCGTCACCTCGCCTTTAGCTAGTCTCTGTCTATTCCTAGATTTTATTTAGAGTTACTGATACGTCCATTTTGCAGCATGCTTTCATGTTGATATTTATTGCTTTATGGGCTGTTATATTACTTGTGGTACCATATTTATGCCTTTTCTATCTTATTTTGCAAGGCTTATTTGAAGAGGGAGAATTCAGGCAGCTGGAATTCTGGACTAGAAAAGGAGCAAATCTTAGTCCACTATTCTGTACATCTCCAAATGCCGTGAAAATTTACGTGGATTTTTTGGGATTATATAAAAAAATACTGGGCGAAAGAAGTACCGGAGGGGGGTTGCCAGGGCGCCCCAAGCCCTGCCACCGCCACCCCCTGGTGGCGGAGTGGGGGCTTGTGGGCTCCCTCACGGCCCACTAGCCCCCCTCTTTTGCTATATGAAGGGTTTTGGTCCAGAAAAAAAATCATTCGGGGGCTTTTTCGTGGTTTCACCGCCGCCACGAGGCGGAACTTGAGCAGATCCAATCTAGAGCTCCGGCAGGACGATCCTGCCGGGGAAACTTCCCTCCCGGAGGGGGAAATCGTCGCCATCGTCATCACCAACACTCCTCTCGTCAGAGGGGAGGCATCTTCATCAACATCTTCATCAGCACCATCTCCTCTCCAATCCCTAGTTCATCTCTTGTAACCAATCTTCGTCTCACGACTCCGATTGGTACTTGTAAGGTTGCTAGTAGTGTTGATTACTCTTTGTAGTTGATGCTGGTTGGATTACTTGGTGGAAGAGTTTATGTTCAGATCCTTGATGCTATTCATTACACCTCTGATCATGATTATGATTATGTTTTGTGAGTAGTTACTTTTGTTCCGGAGGACATGGGATAAGTCATGTTAATAATAGTCATGTGAATTTGATATTCGTTCGGTATTTTGATATGTTGTATGTTGTTTTTCCTCTAGTGGTGTTATGTGAACGCCGACTACATAACACTTCACCATATTTGGGCCTAGAGGAAGGCATTGGGAAGTAGTAAGTAGATGATGGGTTGCTGGAGTGACAGAAGCTTAAACCCCAGTCTATGCGTTGCTTTGTGAGGGGCTGATTTGGATCCACTAGTTTAATGCTATGGTTAGACTTTGTCTTAATTCTTCTTTTGTAGTTGCGGATGCTTGCGAGAGAGGTTAATCATAAGTGGATGCTTGTCCAAGTAAGGGCAGTACCCAAGCGCCGGTCCACCCACATATCAAACTATCAAAGTAACGAACGCGAATCATATGAACATGATGAAACTAGCATGACAGAAATTCCCGTGTGTCCTCGGGAGCGTTTTTCCTCCTATAAGACTTTGTTCAGGCTTGTACCTTGCTACAAAAGGGATTGGGCACTTGCTGCACCGTTGCTACTACTAGTTACTTGTTACTTTTTGCTTGCTACGTTCCACCTCGCTACACAATCACTTGTTACCGCTACTTTCAGTGCTTGCAGTTATTACCTTGCTGAAATCCGTTTATCAGAGCCTTGTGCTCCTTGTTTGTTCGACACTCTTACTTATCAAAAGGACTACGATTGATCCCCTATACTTGTGGGTCATCAAGACTCTTTTCTGGCACCGTTGCCGGGGAGTGAAGCGCCTTTGGTAAGTGGAAATTGGTAAGGAAACATTTTTATACTCTGCTGAAATTTATTGTCACTTGTCACTATGGAAACTGTTCCTTTGAGGAGTTTGCTCGGGGTATCTTCACCATGAACGGAAGCACGAGGAGTTGTTCCTCAACCTGAGGTACCTACTGAAAATATCTTTTATGAAATTCCTTTGGCTATGCTTGACAAACTGCTGGCTAATCCTTTCACAGGAGATGGATCTTCACATCCAGACTTGCATCTGATCTATGTAGATGAATTTTGTGGTTTATTTAAGCTTGCAGGTTTGCCCGAGGATGAGGTAGAGAAGAAAGTCTTTCCTTTATCTTTGAAGGATAAGGCGTTGACATGGTATAGGCTATGTGATGATACTGGATCATGGGACTACAATCGGTTGAAATTGGAATTTCATCAAAAGTTCTATCCTATGCATTTAGTACATCGTGATCGGAACTTTATTTATAACTTTTGGCCTCGTGACAGGGAAAACATAGCTCAAGCTTGGGGGAGGCTTAAATCAATTATATATTCGTGCCCCAATCATGAGCTCTCGAGAGAAATCATCACTCAAAACTATTATGCTTGGCTTTCTCATGAAGATCGTACCATGCTTGACACTTCTTGTACTGGTTCTTTATGAAGAAGGATATTGATCACAAGTGGAATTTATTGGAAAGAATCAAACGCAACTCTGAAGATTGGGAGCTGGAGGAAGGTAAGGAGTCAGGTATGAATTTCCAGTTTGATTGCGTTAAATCTTTTGTTGAGACAACCACTTCTAGAGATTTTAGCGCTAAGTATGGACTTGACTCTGAGATAGTAGCTTCTCTATGTGAATCTTTTGCTGCTCATGTTGATCTTCCCAAAGAGAAGTGGTTTAAATATCATCCTCCTGTAGAAAGCAACATAGCCAAAACCAATCTAGTTGAGGAGAAAGTCATTGCTTTTAGTGATCTTGTTGTTCCTTGTGCTTACACTAAGAAACCACCATACCTTGCTAGGATAAAGGATTATTCTAAAGCTCCAACTGTGATACGTAGGGGTTACATTAGACCACTTGCACCCCCTGAGGAGATTAGAGTTGAACCTAGTGTTGCTATTATCAAAGATCTCTTAGCCGAAGACATAGATGGGCATGTTATCAAATTCTGTGAGGAGTCCGCTAGAATTGCTAAACCTCATGTGAAAGACAAATACGGACCTGTAGTTGGCCTGCCCGTTGTTTCTCTCAAGATAGGAGATCACTGTTACCATGGTTTATGTGATATGGGAGCTAGTGTTAGTGCAATACCCCGTTCTCTATATGATGAAATCAAAGATGAGATTGCACTTGCTGAGTTAGAACCCATTGATGTCACTATTACGCTAGCCAATAGAGACACTATCTGCCCTCTGGGAATTGTGAGAGACGTAGAAGTCCTGTGTGGTAAGACGAAGTATCCTACTGATTTCCTCGTCCTTGGTACTGCACAAGATAGATTTTGTCCCATCATATTTGGTAGACCCTTTCTCAACACTGTCAATGCTCACATTGATTGCACTAAGCAGACCGTCGCTGTTAGTTTCGAGGGTATGTCTCATGAATTTAACTTATCCAAGTTTGGAAGACAACCCCATGAAAGAGAGTCGTCTGGTAGGGATGAAATCATTCCTCTTGCCTCTATTGCCATACCTCCTACGGACCCTTTAGAGCAATATCTGCTTGAGCATGAAAATGATATGCATATGGAGGAGAGAGATGAGATAGATAAAATTGTCTTAGAACAATATCCTATTCTCAAGAATAATCTGCCTGTTGAACTGCTTGGGGATCCTCCCCCACCAAAGGGTGATCCTGTGTTCGAGCTTAAACAGTTGCCTGATACTCTTAAGTATGCCTATCTTGATGAGAAGGAGATATATCTTGTCATTATTAGTGCCCTCCTTTCAGAGCACGAAGAGAAGAAGTTACTAAGAACTCTGAGGAAGCACCGTGCTTCTATTGGATATACTCTTGATGATCTTAAGGGTATTAGTCCTACTCTATGTCAGCACAAGATTAAAACCGATCCTGACTTTAAACCAGTTGCTGATCATCAAAGGAGATTAAATCCTAAGATGAAAGAGGTCGTTAGAAAAGAAATATTAAAGCTTCTGGAAGCAGGAATCATTTATCCTGTTGCTCATAGTGATTGGGTAAGTCCAGTACATTGCGTACCTAAGAAGGGAGGTATCACCGTCGTTCCTAATGATAAGGATGAACTAATCCCACAAAGGATTATTACCGTCTATAGGATGGTGATAGACTTCCGGAAACTGAACAAGGCAACCAGGAAAGATCATTATCCTTTGCCGTTCATCGACCAAATGCTAGAAAGGCTATCAAAACACACACACTTCTGCTTTCTAGACGGTTATTCAGGTTTCTCACAAATACCTGTTGCACAATCTGATCAAGAGAAAGCCACTTTCACCTGTCCCTTCGGTACCTTTGCTTATAGACGTATGCCTTTTGGCTTATGCAATGCACCTCCCACCTTCCAAAGATGGATGATGGCTATATTCTCTCACTTTTGTGAAAAGATTGTTGAGGTTTTCATGGATGACTTCTCCGTTTACGGATCTTCCTTTGATGATTGCCTCAGCAACCTTGATCGAGTCTTACAGAGATGCGAAGATACCAACCTTGTCTTGAATTGGGAGAAGTGCCACTTTATGGTTAATGAAGGTATCATCTTAGGACACAAAATTTATGAAAGAGGCACTGAAGTTGATAAGGCTAAGGTTGATGCAATTGAGAAAATGCCTTGCCCCAAAAATATCAGAGGTATACGAAGTTTCCTAGGTCATGCTGGTTTCTATAGAAGGTTCATTAAAGACTTCTCTAAGATTTCTAGGCCTCTTACTAACCTCTTGCAGAAGGATGTTCCTTTTGTTTTCGATGAGGATTGTGAGGAAGCCTTTGAAATACTTAAGAAGGCTTTGGTAACCGCACCTATTGTTCAACCACCTGACTGGAACTTGCCCTTTGAAATCATGTGCGACGCTAGTGATTATGCTGTTGGTGCTGTTCTAGGACAAAGAGTTGACAAGAAGTTGAACGTTATTCACTACGCTAGTAAAACTCTAGACAGCGCCCAAAGAAACTATGCCACTATGGAGAAGGAATTTTTAGCAGTCGTGTTTGCATGTGAAAAGTTCAGATCTTATATAGTTGACTGCAAAGTCACTATTCACTCTGATCATGCTGCTATTAAGTACCTCATGGAGAAGAAGGACGCTAAGCCTAGACTGATCAGATGGGCTCCTGCTATAGGAATTTGATTTACACATCGTTGACTGAAAGGGTGCTGATAACCCTGTAGCAGATAACTTGTCTAGGCTAGAGAATGTCCATGATGACCCACTACCTATTGATGACAACTTTCCTGATGAGCAACTAAATGTCATCCGCACTTCACATAGTGCACCGTGGTATGCCGATTATGCAAACTATATCGTAGCCAATACATACCACCCAGCTTCACCTATCAGCAAATAAAGAAAGTCTTCTTTGATTTGAGACACTACATTTGGGATGATCCTCACCTTTATAAGGAAGGAGTAGATGGTGTTATTAGACGTTGTGTGCCTGAACATGAACAGGGACAAATCCTGTAGAAGTGTCATTCCGAAGCCTACGGAGGACACCACGCTGGAGATAGAACTGCCCATAAGGTATTGCAATCAGGTTTCTATTGGCCCACTCTCTTCAAGGATGCCCGTAAGTTTGTCTTGTCTTGTGACGAATGCCAAAGAATAGGGAATATTAGTAAGCGTCAAGAAATGCCTATGAACTATTCACTTTTCATTGAACCATTTGATGTCTGGGGCTTTGATTATATGGGACCCTTCCCGAGTTCCAATGGGTACACTCACATCTTAGTTGCTGTGGATTACGTTACTAAGTGGGTAGAAGCTATCCCCACTAAAAATGTTGATCACCACACCTCTATTAAGATGCTTAAAGAAGTTATATTCCCAAGATTTGGAGTCCCTAGATATCTGATGACTGATGGCGGTTCACACTTCATTCATGGTGTTTTCCGCAAGATGCTCGCTAAGTATGATGTCAACCATAGAGTTGCATCTCCTTATCATCCTTAGTCTAGTGCTCAAGTGGAGTTGAGTAATAGGGAGATCAAATTGATCCTACAAAAGACCGTCAATAGATCTCGAAAGAATTGTCTAGCAAAGTTGACAATGCACTATGGGATCATAGGACTGCCTATAAGAATCGCATGGGCATGTCACCGTATAAAATGGTTTACGGTAAAGCCTGTCGTTTACCTCTTGAGCTGGAACACAAAGCTTATTGGGTAATCAAAGAGCTCAACTTTGATTTCAAACTTGCCGGTGAGAAGCGGTTGTTTGATATCAACTCGTTAGATGAATGGAGAGCCGAGGCATATGAGAATGCCAAGTTGTTCAAGTCAAAGGTTAAGAGATGGCACAACAAACGAATACAGAAACTAGAGTTCAATGTAGGTGATTATGTCCTGCTATACAATTCTCGTTTGAGATTCTTTGCACGCAAGCTTCTCTCTAAATGGGAAGGTCCCTATGTTATCGAGGAAGTATATCGTTCCGGTGACATCAAAATCAATAACACGGAAGAAAATTTTCCTAGAGTGGTAAATGGGCAAAGAATCAAGCATTACATCTCTGGTACTCGCATAAATGTTGAGACCAATATCATCAATGTCATAACTCCAGAGGAGTACATAAGGGATGTTTATCAGCCTGTTTCAGACCCTGAAAACAAAGTGGTATCTGTTTCGGTAAGAAATAGGACTCCGATGCTTTTCCAATAGGAAATTTCCTCCGTTTTGGAATTTTTGGAAAAATAGAAAAATAAAAAGCAGTCCGGAGAGCGCACGAGGCGGCCACAAGCTTGGACACCGCCTCTACCCCCCTAGTGGCGGAGGGAGGGTTTGTGGGCACCTCGTGTGCCTCCCGGACCCCGTTTTCTTGCGGAGCACTTCTTCTAGTCGAGAGAAAAATCAATATATACTCGCCTGAAGGTTTTGATCTCCGTATCGCGTAGTTTTCGTCTGTTTTCGTTTCGAGCCTGTTTCTGTGACAGATCTAGATCATCATGACTTCCCCAAACGCTGCTAAGGACAAGATCTTCGAGAAGGTCATCAATCCCTACCTCATGGAAGTGCTGAAACACCCTCAATATATCAAGATGAGCGAGGGGATGTTGCACGTCCGTGATGTTGAGGGGCCTAAGAAGACCGGAAGCGTGGAGACGAGGCTCGAAGCAATGGAGCAACAAGTCTTCAAGTGCCAAGGGATGGTGGAGCGTGGACTCAACGCCAACCACATGATGATCACGGAGTTCACTTGCAATCACAAGATGGATGCCATTGATATTGGGAAACACCTCTCCAGGCTCTATGCCATGGTTGATCAACTCCAGGGACAGATCTATGACCTGCAGAACCAAAACTGTGAGTATGAGTACAGATTTAAATCAATAAGGTTGGCTGCAGATTTGAGGATTCCGGCAACTCGTTCATCCTGCCATGATGGAGCACCTATGCCTTGGAAGACGGAGGATCAGACTACTCCAACAACTCCACCACCATCACCGCCAAAGGAAGACAACTAAGCATTGGTATGGGCAATCCCCTTGGCTTCTGCCAAGCTTGGGGGAGTTGCCCTGGTATCATATGACCTTTATATCTTTTGCTTTTAACTTTGTTTTAGTTCTTTCCTTTTCAGTTTTTATTTCTTCTCTTAGTGGAATAAGTCTTTAGTGTTTAGTTTGAGTCTTTTGCTTTTGTCTCTCCCCCGTTGTATTCGAGCTTACGAGCTATATAATAAAGAGTATCTTAGTCAAGGGCTTTGCTTTGTGCCATGATCAAAAGTATAAAAAGAACGATAGCATGAAAGATCATGAGACGATCTTATGAAAAGTGATAACTTCACTTATGACACGTATGATGATTGAAACACGTTGAGAATAAAAAAACATAGACCTCAGTCATTGTTGCAATTAATAAGAAGTAATAAGGAAAGAGAGGTTCACATATAAATATATCATCTTAGACACTTTTTACAATTGTGAGCACTCACCAAACTATTACATACTTAGGAGTAGATGTTGGACAAGGAAGACGACATAATGAATTGTGTTTGCTTGGTTCCAAACAATGTTATATGATTAGAGATCCCTTAGCATGTGACGATTACTTCCACCTCATATTAGCCAAAACTCCCGCACCAAGTAGAGATACTACTTGTGCATCCATAAACCTCCAACCTAGTTTTGCCATGAGAGTCCACCATACCTACCTATGGATTGAATAAGATCCTTCAAGTAAGTTGTCATCGGTGCAAGCAATAAAAATTGCTCTCTAATATGTATGATCTATTAGTGTGTGGAAAATAAGATTTGTACGAACCTCTGATGAGGAAGACATAAAAGCGACAGACTGCATAATAAAGTTCTTTATCACAGGAGGCAATATAAAGTGACGTTCCTCCGCACTAAGAGGACACACATTCAAACCTCAAAAGCGATGACAACCTCTGCTTCCCTCTGCGAAGGGCCTATCTTGTACCTTTACTTTTTGCCATTGTAAGAGTCATGGTGATCGTCACCAATTCCCTATTTTTGCCTTTGTCTTGGCTACCGTCACATGTTTGGGAAAGATCTATATTCATATATCAACTTGGAGTTGAGTACTTATGCTTTATTGTTGTTGACTTTACCCTTGAGGTAAATCGTCGGGAGGCAAAAACCATAAGCCCCTATCTTCCTCTGTGTCCAGCTGAAACTTCGACACCATGAGTACCACGTGAGTTGTAACAATTGTGGAAAACAAAGAGATGATTGAGTATGTGGATTTTCCTTACAAGCTCTTATTTGACTCTTTCTGATGTTGTGATAAATTGCAATTGCTTCAATGACTATGGATTATTGTTGGTTACTTCTCGGTAAGGTTTTTGCTTCATGCTTTACTTTGTGAAGGAATTGTTACTTTCCCATAAGAATCTTTATGATGTATTGCTGTTCTATGTGTGATCATGATGCCCTCATGTCCGTATTATGTTTTATCGACACCTTCGTCCCTCAACATGTGGACATGTTTATGGAACTTGGTTTTCGGTTGAGGACAAGCGAGGTCTTAGCTTGGGGGAGTTGATACGTCCATTTTGCATCATGCTTTCATGTTGATATTTATTGCTTTATGGGATGTTATATTACTTGTGGTACCATATTTCTGCCTTTTCTCTCTTATTTTGCAAGGCTTATTTGAAGAGGGAGAATTCAGGCAGCTGGAATTCTGGACTAGAAAAGGAGCAAATCTTAGTCCACTATTCTGTACATCTCCAAATGCCGTGAAAATTTACGTGGATTTTTTGGGATTATATAAAAAAATACTGGGCGAAAGAAGTACCGGAGGGGGGTTGCCAGGGCGCCCCAAGCCCTGCCACCGCCACCCCCTGGTGGCGGAGTGGGGGCTTGTGGGCTCCCTCACGGCCCACTAGCCCCCCTCTTTTGCTATATGAAGGGTTTTGGTCCAGAAAAAAAATCATTCGGGAGCTTTTTCGTGGTTTCACCGCCGCCACGAGGCGGAACTTGAGCAGATCCAATCTAGAGCTCCGGCAGGACGATCCTGCCGGGGAAACTTCCCTCCCGGAGGGGGAAATCGTCGCCATCGTCATCACCAACACTCCTCTCGTCAGAGGGGAGGCATCTTCATCAACATCTTCATCAGCACCATCTCCTCTCCAATCCCTAGTTCATCTCTTGTAACCAATCTTCGTCTCACGACTCCGATTGGTACTTGTAAGGTTGCTAGTAGTGTTGATTACTCTTTGTAGTTGATGCTGGTTGGATTTGATGCTATTCATTACACCTCTGATCATGATTATTATTATGTTTTGTGAGTAGTTACTTTTGTTCCTGAGGACATGGGATAAGTCATGTTAATAATAGTCATGTGAATTTGATATTTGTTCGGTATTTTGATATGTTGTATGTTGTTTTTCCTCTAGTGGTGTTATGTGAACGTCGACTACATAACACTTCACCATATTTGGGCCTAGAGGAAGGCATTGGGAAGTAGTAAGTAGATGATGGGTTGCTGGAGTGACAGAAGCTTAAACCCCAGTCTATGCGTTGCTTCGTGAGGGGCTGATTTGGATCCACTAGTTTAATGCTATGGTTAGACTTTGTCTTAATTCTTCTTTTGTAGTTGCGGATGCTTGCGAGAGAGGTTAATCATAAGTGGATGCTTGTCCAAGTAAGGGCAGTACCCAAGCGCCGGTCCACCCACATATCAAACTATCAAAGTAACGAACGCGAATCATATGAACATGATGAAACTAGCATGACAAAAATTCCCGTGTGTCCTCGGGAGCGTTTTTCCTCCTATAAGACTTTGTTCAGGCTTGTCCCTTGCTACAAAAGGGATTGGGCCACTTGCTGCACCATTTCTACTACTTGTTACTTGTTACTTTTTGCTTGCTACGTTTCACCTCGCTACACAATCACTTGTTACCGGTACTTTCAGTGCTTGCAGTTATTACCTTGCTGAAATCCGTTTATCAGAGCCTTGTGCTCCTCGTTGGGTTCGACACTCTTACTTATCAAAAGGACTACGATTGATCCCCTATACTTGTGGGTCATCAGTTACTAACATTTAGCAACTGAACCGGTTTCTAATACCCAGGTGCTACTAGGAGTACTAGTAAGATGCACATCAATAACACGCATATCTAATATACTTTTGTTGATGTTGCGAACCTTCTTATCCACCAAGTATCTAGGGCAGTTCCGCCTCAGTGATCATTCCCCTCAACATAGAAGCACATAGTCTCAGGCTTGGGTTCAACCTTGGGTTTCTTTATTGGAGCGACAATTGACTTTTCTTTCTGGAAGTTTCCCTTCTTTCCCTTTCCCTTATTGAAACTAGTGGTTTTACTAACCATCAACACTTGATGCTCCTTCTTGATTTCTACCTTCGCGGTGTCAAACATCGCGAATAGCTCAAGGATCATCTTCTCCATCCATGGTATGCTATAGTTCATCACGAAGCTCAGTAGCCTGGTGGAGTGACTTAGGAGAACTATGTCAATTACTATCTTATCTGCAAGATCAACTCCCACTTGATTCAAGTGATTGTAGCACCCAGACAATGTTAGCACATGCTCAACGATTGAGTTTTTCTCCTTTACTTTGTAGGCAAAGAATCTTGTCGGAGGTCTCATACCTCTCAATACGGGCACGAGCCTGAAATCCCAATTTCTTCTCTTGGAACATCTCATATGTTCCGTGACGTTCAAAGCGTCTTGGGCGCCTCAATTCCAAACCGTAAAGCATGACGCAGTGAACTATCACATATTTATCCAAAGTGTGTATGTCAGATGTTCGCAATATCCACATATGACGCTTGGGATAGCACACCGAGCGGTGCATTAAAGACATAAGCCTTTTGTGCAGCAATGAGGACAATCCTCACTCTACGGACCTAGTCCGCATATTTGCTACTATCATCTTTCAACTTAGTTTTCTCTTGGAACATAAAAAGCTGGGGAGCTAAAGCGCAAGCTAATCATCTACAACATAATTTGCAAAGAAATTTTGACTATGTTCATGATAATGGGTTCAATTAATCATATTACTTAAGAACTCCCACTCAAATGGACATACCTCTGGTCATTTGAGTGATACATGATTCAAATCCACCAACCCATGTCCGATCATCACGTGAGATGAGGTGGCTTCAATGGTGAACATCCATGTTGATCATATCTACTATATGACTCATGTTCGACCTATCAGTCACCTGTGTTCTGAGGCCCTGTCTGTACATGCTAGGCTCATCAACTTTAACCCAAGTGTTCCGCGTGTGCAAAACTGTCTTGCACCCGTTGTATGTGAACGTAGAGTCTATCACACCCAATCATCACGTGGTGTCTCAAAACGATGAAGTGTCGCAACGGTGCATGCTACTTCTTGAGCTTGCGTTGGTTTTTCCCTTGAAGAGGAAAGGGTGATGCAGCAAAGTAGAGATAAGTATTTCCCTCAGTTTGAGAACCAAGGTATCAATCCAGTAGGAGTATCAAGATGAGGCACCAATGAACCTGCGCAAAAGCAAACAATCTTGCACCCAACGCGATAAAGGGGTTGTCAATCCCTTCACGATTATTTGCAAGGTGAGATCTGACGAAGATAAAAGGTAAAAAGAAATAAAATTGTGACACGTCTCAACATATCTATAATTTTTGATGGTTTCATGCTATTATCTTATCAAACTTTGGATGTTTTGTATACCTTTTATATCTTTTTTGGGACTAACTTATTAACTTAGTGCCAAGTGCCAGTTCCTGTTTTTTCCATGTTTTTGACCCCTTTCAGAGGAGGATTTTAAACGGAATCCAAACAGAACGAAACTTCCAAAAAGATTTTTTTCGAAACAGAAGAAGATCGGGAAGCCTAAGAATCAGGGAGGGGGCCACCAGGGACCCCACAAGCCCCCTAGCCGTGGCTAGGGGGCCCACGCCTCCTAGGCTTGTGGGCTCCCTGGGCAACCTCTGCCCTAGGTATTTCGCCTATATATTCCCAATAATTCCAGAAAAAATTAGGAGATCATAGAAAGTACTTTTCCGCCGCCGCAAGCTTCTCTCTCCGCAAGATCCCATCTGGGGCACGTTCTGGTGCCCTGCCGGAGGGGGGGGGGGGGTTCGGATACGGAGGGTTTCTTCATCAACACCATGACCTCTCCGATGATGCGTGAGTAGTTCACCATAGACCTACGGGTCCATAGCTAGTACCTAGATGGCTTCTTCTCTCTCTTGGATCTTCAATACAAAGTTCTCCATGATCTTCATGAAGATCTATCTGATGTAGTCTTCTTTTGCGGTGTGTTTGTCGAGATCCGATGAATTGTGGATTTAAGATCAGATTATCTATGAATCTTATTTGAGTTTCTTCTGATCTCTCTTATGCATGATTCCATATCCTTGTAATTCTCTTCGAATTGTGGGTTTTGTTTGGCCAGCCTGATCTATGATTCTTGCAATGGGAGAAGTGCTTGATTTTGGGTTCATACCATGCGATGACCTCACCCAGTGACAGAAGGGGTAGCGAGGCACGCATCTTGTTGTTGCCATCAAGGGTAAAAAGATGGGGTTTTCATCATTGGTTTGAGATTATCCCTCTACATCATGTCATCTTGCTTAAAGCGTTACTCTGTTCGTCATGAACTCAATACACTAGATGCATGCTGGATAGCGGTCGATGTGTGGAGTAATAGTAGTAGATGCAGGAAGTATCGGTCTACTTGTCTCGGACGTGATGCCTATATGTATGATCATTGCCTTAGATATCGTCATGACTTTGCGCGGTTCTATCAATTGATCGACAGTAATTTGTTCACCCACCGTAATATTTGCTATTTTGGGAGAAGCCTCTAGTGAACACTATGGCCCCCGGGTCTACTCCATATCATATTTCCAGCCTTACACTTTTTCTTCGTTGCACTTTCCGCCTTCAGATCTCACTTTGCAATCAATCTTGAAGGGATTGACAACCCCTTTATAGCGTTGGGTGCAAGCTCTTTTGTGTTTGCGCAGGTACTCTGGACTTGACGAGATTCTGCTACTCGATTGATACCTTGGTTCTCAAACTGAGGGAAATACTTACTGCTCCTGTGCTGCATCGCCCTTTCCTCTTCAAGGGAAAAACCAACGCAAGCTCAAGAGACGACAGAAGATTTCTGTCTTCGTAGCAGAAGAGTTTCTCGCGCCGTTGCCGGGGAGGATCAAGTCAAGAAGCTCATCCAAGTAAGTGTCGCAAACTCATCTCTTGCATTTACTTTTTTTTGCCTCTCGTTTTCCTCTCCCCCACTTCTGAAAAACAAAAATTTACAAAAAAATATATTTGCCTTTTTCTTCGTTTGCCTTTTTCGTTTGCCATTTTCGTTCGCCCTTTCTTTCGTTTGCCTTTCCTTTGCTTGTGTGCTTTGTGCCCTCAATATGCTTGCATCTTCGCTTGCTGAAAATCTATTGATCTGGATCCTCATCCACTTGATAATCTCTTTAAGAGATCCAATTATGTCGATCCAATTGCTAGTGAGTTGAGTGCACTTGACTATCTTTATGGAGTTTTGCTTTAGATGCGTGAATCTGAAAAATCGTGATGAAGAAATTTATGAAGTGATTCACGAGGGCTCCTTGAATGAAAAGCATGATTGCAATGGTTTCACTATAAATCCTATTAGTGTCAATCATGCTAAAAATATGCAAAACCCTAAGCTTGGGGATGCTAGTTTTGCTATGTCCACTACTTGTTGCAATGATCATGATTGGGGTAATGTTTTTCTTATGATCTTGAAAATTTGTTTAAGCCTCATGATGATTATGATATTTGCAACATAACTGAAAGTGGGATTGGAGAAGTCATGACTTTAGTTGATGATAATCCCACTATTTTTGAAGAGCGTCAACTTTGCATGCATGTGGATCATGAAAGGAATATCCTTTGTGATAGCTATATTGTTTAATTTGAATGTGATCCCACATGTAATTGTTATGAGAGAGGAAAATATTGTGGTAGAAACTTTCATATCACTAAATCACCTCTCGTCATGCTGAGATTGATATTGTCTCTTTCTTCTTCCTTGCATATGGTCGTTATTGCTTGTCTTGATAATTTGTTTTCCTATAAAATGCCTATGCATAGGAAGTATGTTAGACTTAGATGTGTTTGTCACATGTTTCATGATGCTCTCGTTGTGCTTCAATTCTTGTCTTTTGTGTGAGCATCATTGAATTATCAATGCCTAGCTAAGGGCGTTAAACAATGGCGCTTGTTGGGAGGCAACCCAATGAATTTATATTTTTCTTTCTGTTTTGTTGCGTCCACACCATCATAATTCTGTTATGATAGTGTCTTTTGTGTTTCTTTTTGTGTTTGAGCCAAGCAAAACCTTTATCACTAGTCTTGGTGATGGTTGTTTGATCCTGCTGGAAAAAGACAGAAAGTTTTCGCTCACGAGATTATTTTTCATTTTTATTTAGAAAGAGATTTTGAGTTTATTCTTTTTTCTACTGGTTGATATGCCTTTTTCCCAGGCAGTCGTAAGTTTGCAGAATTTTTGAGGTACCAAAAGTATACGAAGTATACGGATTGCTACAGACTGGTCTGTTTTTGACAGATTCTGTTTTGTTGAGTTTGTTGCTTGTTTTGATGAAACTATGGATAGTATCGGGGGTACTAGCCATGAAAAAGTGGGAATACAGTAATCTAACACCAATATAAATAGAAATCAAGATTGATACAGTACCTAAAGAGGTGGTAGTTTGTTTTCTTGTGCTAATGATATCACAAGTTTCTGTTTAAGTTTTGTGTTGTGAAGTTTTCAAGTTTTGGGTGATGTTCTCATGGACAAAGAGATAAGGAGTGGAAAGAGCTCAAGATTGGGCATGCCCAAGGCATCCCAAGCCAAATTCAAGGACACCAAAAAGCCTAAGCTCGGGAATGCCCCGGGAAGGCATCCCCTGTTTCGTCTTCAATCCATCGGTAACATTACTTGGAGCTATATTTTTATTCACCACATGATATGTGTTTTGCTTGGAGCGTCTTGTATCGTAGGAGTCTTTTCTTTTCATTGTGACAAAATCATCCTTGCTGCACACCTTTAGAGAGAGACATGCACTCATCATGATTTTGCTAGAATACTCATAGTGCTTCACTTATAACTTTTGAGCTAGACAATTTTGCTCTATGTGCTTCACTTAGATCTTTTAGAGCACGGCGGTGCACGACTTGGTAGTTGGCTTATGCTATGACACTAGTCCCAAAGGTGATAGGTACCCAAAGAGGATACAAAAACCTCCATCTTCATGTGCATTGAGTAGAAAGAGAAGTCTTGATTCCTCTCGATTAGTTTTGAGACGTGGATTTGGTAATATTAAGAGTTATGTTAGTAGGGTGTTGTGAATGTAGAAATTCTTGTGTTGAAGTTAGTGATTCCCGTAGCATGCACGTATGGTGAACCACTATGTTAGGAAGTCGGAGCATAATTGATCTATTGATTGTCATCCTTTGTGTTGAGGTCGGGATCGCGCGATGGTTAACACCTACCAACCTTTGCCCTAGGAGTATGCATTTAGCAATTTGTTTCGATTACTAATAAAAACTTTCGCAACAAGTATGTGAGTTCTTCATGACTAATGTGAGTCCATGGTATAGATGCACTTTCACCTTCCACCTTTGCTAGCCTCTCTAGTGCCGCGCAACTTTCGCCGGTACACAAACCCACCATATGCCTTCCTCAAAACAGCCACCATACCTACCTACTATGGCATTTTCATAGCCATTCTGAGATAAATTGCCATGCAACTCCCACCGTTCCATCTCATGACTTGTGCCGTCACTCTCATATTGCCATTGCATGATCGTAAGCTAGATCGTTGCACATCCCGGTACACTACCGGAGGCACTTCCTATAGAGTCATCATCGTTCTAAGCTTTGAGCTGTGAGTAAATAAAAGTGTGATGATCATATTAATAGAGTATTGTCCCATGTGAGGAAATAAAAAAGGCCAAAGAGCCCAAATAAAAAAAAGAGGCCAAAGAGCCCAAATAAAAAAAAGAGAGAAAAAGAGAGAAGGGACAATGCTACTATCTTTTTCCACACTTGTGCTTCATAATAGCACCATGTTCTTCATGACTCAGAGCCTCTCGTTTCGTCACCACCATATGCTAGTGGGAATCTTTATTATATAACTTGGCTTGTATATTCCAATCATGGGCTTCCTCAAAATTTCCCTAGGTCTTCGTGAGCAAGCAAGTTGGATGCACACCCACTAGTCTCCCATGGGCTGAAGAAGAGAGTCTCCCACAAGCTTGGGGGAGGCTCATCCAGCTACTAAATGCTTTGCCTGATCACCCTCTTGAGAAAAATGAAATACTTGATATCTTCTATAATGGACTTACCGATGCTTCCAAAGACCATCTAGATAGTTGTGCCGGTAGTGTTTTGAGGGAACGAACTGTAGAACAAGCTGAGATTCTGTTGAACAACATCTTGTGCAATGAGAATGCTTGGACTATTCCCGAACCACCTCCTAAGGCAACTTTGAAGAAAAGAGGTATTCTATTCCTGAGTCCTGAAGATATGCAAGAAGCCAAGAAATCTATGCGAGAGAAAGGCATTAAATCTGAAGATGTCAAAAATCAACCACCTATCGAAGATATCCATGGTCTCGATAACCCGATACAGGTAGTAGAAGTAAATTCTCTGCGTAGGTTTGATGAGAGTGATATTCCTTTTGATAAACCTGCTAGCTTATGCCTGGATGAATTTGATTACTTTGTTGCCAAACAACAGAGTTTCAATGATTGTGTTAGCAGACAATTGGAACAGAATGCTCATATGCTTAGTCATTTAGGTGCTTGTGTGGACAGAAACGTCAACGATCTTAAGCTTCTGAGTAAACATGCTTCTATGGTTACTGCTCAGGTAGAACAAGTACTTAAAGCTCATAATGACTTGCTCAATGAGTTGAATGACAATTCCGTCATAGTCGTGACTAGAAGCGGTAGAATGACCCAGAAACCTCTGTATCCTGAGGGTAATCTGAAAAGAATTGAACAAGATTCTCAAGGAGTTAGCACTCATGCACCTAGTCATCCTAGAAAGAAGAAGAAAGATGATAGAAACCCGCATGCTAGAAACCCTGTTGCTGCTACACCTGAGAGTCCAAACGATGCCTCTGTCTCTTATGCTGAAACACAATCTGGTGATGAACATGAGCCTAATGATAATATTAATAGTGATGTTGATGAAGATGCTCAACCTAGCAATGAAAAGGATGTGGAGATTGAACCTGTTGATCTTGATAACCCACAGCCTAAGAATAGAAGATACGAGAAGAATGACTTCGCTGCTAGGAAGCACGCTAAAGAAAGGGAACCATGGGTTCAGAAACCCATGCCCTTTCCTCCCAAACCATCCAAGAAAAAGGATGATGAGGATTTTGAGCGCTTCGTTGAAATGATCAGACCTGTCTTTCGGCAAATGCGTTTGACAGATATGCTCAAGATGTCTCCGTATGCTAAGTACATGAAAGATATTGTGACTAATAAGAGGAGGATACC
This sequence comes from Hordeum vulgare subsp. vulgare, assembly GCF_904849725.1. Taxonomy (NCBI): domain Eukaryota; kingdom Viridiplantae; phylum Streptophyta; class Magnoliopsida; order Poales; family Poaceae; genus Hordeum; species Hordeum vulgare. The sequence goes on along the minus strand of NC_058520.1, from coordinate 46,084,081 downwards.
TGAGGTTGAGATTTCCACCATGCTTGCCAATTACACGTTCAAGGTGGAACTCCTAAGAAACTAGGTGATCCCGGTGTGCCCACTATACCTTGCTCCATTAAAAGAAACTACGTTAGAACTGCGTTATGCGACCTTGGAGCCGGTGTTAGTGTTATGCCTCTCTCTCTTTATCATAGACTTGAACTGGATAAGTTGACACCAACTGAAATCTCTCTGCAAATGGCCGACAAATCAACTGCTTTCCCTATTGGCATTGGCGAGGACGTGCCTGTTGTGGTTACTAACACCACTATCTTAACAGACTTTGTTATCTTGGATATTCCCGAGGACGATGCCATGGCTGTCATCCTCGGAAGACCCTTTTTAAACACCGCAGGGGCTGTTATAGACTGCAACAAAGGCAATGTCACTTTCCATGTCAACAGTAATGAGCATACGGTGCACTTTCCGAAGAAACAATATCAAGTACATTGCATCAATGCTATTGAAAAAACTTCATCGATTCTTATTGGGAGCTTTGAATGCCCTATTCCTCGTGTCAAGATGAAGTATGATTTTCTTGTTGGGGAGATTCACATCCCCATTGAGGTAACCTAGTGACTATTCGAAAATTCTCCGTCTTATTTTGCAATTCGAGAAGTTTTGTCGAGGGGATTTGATCAACCCCATTGACGGATTTCTTTCGATGACCATGAGATGGATGAATCGAGGAGTCACAAACCTGTGTTCCAAGCTTTCACCTTCGGTTGCTTAGAAGAAAAATGATAGGTTTAGTTTAGTTTTCCGCGTTTTCTGTTTTAGCGTCCGGTAGAAAAGTACCCCGAAAATAAAAGTTCTCCGAACGCTGTGAAAATCAAGTATGTTTTTTCTGGATTTTTTGGAAAATACTGGGACAAAGAGTCTGTCTGGGGGCCACACCAGTGGGCCACAAGCCCTAGGGGCGCGGGCACCCCCTGGCCATGCCACCCAGGCTTGTGGGGCCCACAGGCACCCCCTCCACTCATTCTTGCTCTCATGTGGTTCTCCTACCTCCAGAATAAATCATTTCGCAGCTCAAACCCGTGTTCTTGCTCCTCTTGCTAGGATTTTCGATCTCTGTGCTCAAATCACTGTTCTCCGAACTGTTTTGGGGAAATTACTCCTTGGTAAGTGACTCCTGCATTGGTCCAATCAATTTTTGCTCTAGTGCCTTATACTCCGCGTATTTTTGCTACCTTGGTGACCATGTTCTTGAGCTTTGCATGCTAATTCTAGCTAGTCCCAAGTAGTTTTGATGCGTAATATGGTCTCTAGGCACTTGTGGGAGTAGTTGCTACTAGTTTAGTTGAGCCGTGTTCACTTTTCCTTAGAATCACTAAAAATTTCAGAAATTTTCAGAGATAGAAAAGGGAAAAGATGAGGAGGTTCTTAAGAGGCTCTTCAAGCCGTGACCCCAAGGATGATGGGAGTGAGATGAAGCCCAAGTATCTGGTCCCTCGAGTCGCAGAAGTTCGAGCGTGCGAGTGGCCAAGCGACGTGTTCTTACGCGCCGCTAGAATTTGTGAGGACTTTTATCACTTGGTGGAGAACGCAGGCCTTACCGCCTTCGTTGAAGATAAGTGTCCGCAATACCTCGTTCTCACTAATATCTTCATACAAAGCTTTAACTTCTATCCGAGGAAGAATCCTCCTATGGTTGAGTTTAAACTTTATGATATCCCCCAGCGCATGTCACTCCAGGATTTTTGCAATGTTTGAAAATTGCCTTTTGTTGGGGATATTCATGAACCTCGTCCACGGGACTTGGAAGCTTTCATCGGTACAATTGTTGTAGGAGAGGAGAGAGGAGTGTCTTGCGCTAGAGCTGCTAGCATTCATTTTCCCGCGCTTCGGTACTTCTCACTATTTGTGGGAAAATGTTTGATTGGCCGTGGGAAAGCTGGGTCACTTAGTTCCCCAGATCTTGCGGTCTTGCGCGAAGCCCTTTATAACGATAAAACTTATAGCTTGGGCGCTATAGTAGCTGAATGGTTGAACCTGAACCGTTCTAAAGGAGTTGTCTATGGAGGTATCTACGCTGCTCGTGTTGCTAGACATTTTGAGATACCTATTAGACTGGAGGAGGAAGAAGAGGTTCTTCTTCCCAAGAGATATCTAGATTACGATGGCATGGTTCGCCATCACTTTCTTGATAGATACATAAATAGAAGGATGATTTATAACCTGGTGTTTAGTCAAGGTACTCGTGAGACTATTACTTTGCCTGCTCCTTCTTTGTTCAATCTTCGTGCAGGCAGGTACACTATTATGCCCTCGGACATCTACGCATACTGGGGCTTAGCCCAACCACAGGTGCCCGTGCCCGAGCCGCCAGTCGAGTACCAGACGCCAGTCTATCAGTGGGAGCCAGAGGAGCTCACACAGCAGTGGCATCCTCAGTCTACTCCGGAATACCCCGGAGCTGGTTATTTCCCTCCATGGGAGTAGACCAACTTAGGCCAAAAGCCTAAGCTTGGGGGAGTACGTGTTTTCACCGACTTTACATTCCTTCTTACGCTTTCACTTTGTTAGCCGGTGTTCACACTTTGCCACTTTATCATCCATGCTAGTTTTATTTTCTTTTTCTCATTTTCTTTTCGTGTGTCTGTCTAGTTTGAGAAAAACCAAAAAGATTTTCTTTTCTTCTTTTGCTTGATGGGAGCTTTCCCGTGTAGATAGTTTTCTTTTTTCTTTTGGTCAAGGTAGAAGATATTGGTTACAATGTTTAGTAGCTCTTGCATGCATACCTGTTTAGCTTTCAAAGAGCCATATTACTTTGTCTTCTCCTTTGTCTTTGCCTGCAAATTCCAGCTTTAGTCCAATGCACGAGCACCCTTATTATTGTACACATCGTTCGATTGTGCAAGTGAAAGGTAGTAATGACGATATATGATGAAGTGACTGAGCCCGGAAAAGCTGGTATGAACTCGATCTATTTTGTTTTTGTAAATATGACTAGCTCACTATTCCTAGTTCAGCTTTGTTGTGAGATAAACATGTTTGCAATGACAACTTACAGATCATAGTTGCTTATGCCATGCTTACTTAGCTAGGAGCTTATAATGGTTTGTCTTGGTTGCCCACATGAATGTTGAGATGACTATGACGTAGTATGATAGGATGGTATCCTCCTTTGAATGTTTCAAGTGGCTTGACTTGGCGCATGTTCACGCATGTAGTTGAAACAAAATCAACATAGCCTCTAAGATGTTCATGTTCGTGGTGATTTATGTCCTACTCATGCTTGCACTCAATATTAGTTACTCTCAATACATTTTGATGACCGTTGTTGCTCTCTAGTTGGCCGCTTCCCAGTCTTTTGCTAGCCTTCACTTGTCCTAAGCGGGAATACTGCTTGTGCATCCACTTCCATAAACCCAAAAGTTGTGCCATATGAGTCCACCGTACCTACCTATGTGCGGTATCTACCTGCCGTTCCAAGTAAATTTGCATGTGCCACTCTCTAAACCTTCAAGAAATAATCTGCTTTGCATGGCCGAACCGCTCATGTGGTGACAAGGGGCTATTGGTATCTTCCATGCTAGGCGTGTTATCCTCGATATGTGTTTATTCACTATCATTCACGAGAAAGGGGCCGGTAATTGGAATTCCCAGTTCCACGCTCAAATCGAAAAGATAATTGCAAACAAAACTCCCCCAGGATTGATGTTGGTATGGACGGTACCCGAGGATTCGGCTAGCCGTGGAGTGTGATTGATTGGTGGTGGGGGAGTCAAAACTTTACTTTTCTGTTTGGGAACCGCCTATAGCATGTGTAGAGTGGAAGATGTTGAGAACTCTTAGTCATTGCGTTGAAAATGAAAGCATGCCACCCAAAATTATTATCTCTGTTTTCAAAGCTTGAGCTCTGGCACCTCTGCAAATCAATGCTTCCCTCTGCGAAGGGCCTGCCTATTTATGTTCCTGTTGAGTCATCCTCCTCTTACAAAAGCACCAATTAGAGAGCACCTCTGTCATTTTTATGCTTTGCTTTTAACTGTGTTGAGTATGACTGTGACTGGATCTTCATTGCCATGAATTACAATGTTTAGTCAGCCCTTGGTCTTTGAAGGTGCTCTGCATTTATTTTTTGTTGTCTCAGAAAGAGCTAGCGAGATACCATCTATTCATACCGCTTCATATGAGTTAGACATAGTTGCAACAACAAGATCAAACAGAGTTCGTCAAAATTTTCTTTTGTCTCTTTCAGTTTGTCAACTGAATTACTTGAGGACAAGCAAGGCTTTAAGCTTGGGGGAGTTGATACGTCTCCGTCGTATCTACTTTTTCGAACTCTTTTGCCCTTGTTTTGGACTCTAATTTGCATGATTTGAATGGAACTAACCCGGACTGGCACTATTTTCAGTAGAATTGCCATGGTGTTGTTTTTGTGCAGAAATAGAAGTTCTCATAATGTCCTGAAAATTTATGGAGAATTTTTCTGGAATTAATGAAAAATACCTGCGCAAAGAGCCACCAGAGGAGGTGTGCCAGTGGGCCACAAGCCCAAAGGCCGCGGCCACCCCCTGGCCGTGCCGTGAGGGCTTGTGGGGCCCACGTGGCTCCACCACCCCCAAACTCGGCTCTATATCTTCCGTTTCGCCCGGAAAAAAATCAGAGAGAAGGTTTCATCGCGTTTTGCGATGCGGAGGCGCCGCCACATCCTGTTCTTCATCTGGAGGGCAGATCTGGAGTCCGTTTCGGGCTCCGGAGAGGGGAAATCGTCGCCATCATCATCATAAACCTTTCTCCATCGACAATTCCATGATGCTCTTCATCGTTCGTGAGTAATCTCATTGTAGGCTTGCTGCACGGTGATGAGTTGGATGAGATGTATCATGTAATCGAGTTAGTTCTTGACGGGGATTGATCCCTAGTATCCACGATGTTCTAGATTGATGTTGCTACTACTTGGCTATGCTTAATGCTTGTCACTAGGGCCCGAGTGCCATGATTTCAGATCTGAACCTATTATGTTGTCGCCAATATATGTGTGTTTTAGATCCTATCTTGCAAGTTGTAGTCACCTACTAGGTGTTATGACCCGGCAACCCCGAAGTAACAATAGCCGGAACCACTCCCGAAGATGACCGTAGTATGAGGAGTTCATGTATTCACCGCGTGTTAATGCGTTGGTCCGGTTCTTTATTAAAGGGAGAACCTTAATATCCCGTAGTTTCCATTAGGAGCCCGCTGCCACGGGAGGGATGGACAATAGATGTCATGCAAGTTCTTTTCCCTAAGCACGTATGACTACATACGGCATACATGCCTACATTAGATTGACGAACGAGAGCTAGTTACATATCTCTCTGTGTTATAGCTGTTACATGATGAATCACATCTGTCATACTCATCCATCACCGATCCACTGCCTACCAGTCTTTTACTACTGGTCCTCGCTACGTTACTTTGTCTAGGCTTGTCCCTTGCTACAAAAGGGATTGGGCCACTTTGCTGCTACTGTTGCTACTGCTGTTACTTTGCTGCTGCTGCTGCTACTGTTGTTCCTTGCTACTTTGCTGTTACTTGTTGCAAGATCTTTTCCGACACTGTTGTCGGGGAAGAATAGTTACTCGCCCACGTGCAACCTACTGGCGCCATTGATACAACAGTTAGGAATAGTCTGCCTTGTCAACATATCGTTTTTGGCACCGTTGTTATCATACTACTTTGCTACTGATACTTTGCTTGCAGACACTAATCTTTCACGTGTGGTTGAATCTGACGAACTGAGCTGCTAATACTTGATAATATTATTTCGCTTCCCTTTTGGTGAACCAACAAATTTGGGTTGAATACTCTACCCTCAAAAACTGTTGCGATTCCCTACACCTGTGGGTTATCAACACACCACAAAAGAAAGTTACTTCAGATAGATCTCCATGAAGATCATGGAGAACTTTGTATTGAAGATCCAAGAGAGAGAAGAAGCCGTCTAGCTACTAGATATGGACCCGAAGGTCTGTGGTGAACTACTCACGCATCATCGGAGAGGCAATGGTGTTGATGAAGAAGCCCTCCGTGTCCGAATCGCCCTCCGGCACGGCACCAGAATGGTCCCCAGATGGGATCTTGCGGAGACAGAAGCTTGCGGTGGCGGAAAAGTATATTTTTGGCTCTCTCGATCTAGGTTTCTCTTTGGGGGTTTCTATATTTATAGTAATTTATGGCGATGGAATTACGTCAGTTGGGCCCATGAGGAGGTCACGAGCCTACTAGGCCCTCCCGGGGGGGTAGGGGGCGCCTACCGGGCTCGTGAGTCCCTCGTGGCTCTTTTGGCCTTCTTCCAAAGCTTCGGGGGTCTCTTTTGGTCCAAAAAAAATCATCGCGGAAGTTTTATTCCATTTGGACTCCGTTTGATATTCCTATCTGAAAAAGATCAAAAACAAGGAAAAAACAGAAACTGGCACTGGGCTCTTTGTTAATAGGTTAGTCCCAAAAATAATATAAAATAGCATATAAATGCATATAAGACATCCCAAGTTGATAATATAATAGCATGGAACAATCAAAAAATTATAGATACGTTGGATACGTATCAAGCATCCCCAAGCTTAACTCCTGCTCGTCCTCGAGTAGGGAAGTGATAAAGACCGAATTTTTAATGTGGAATGCTACCTAACATATTTGTTCTCTGTAACTTCTATATTGTGGCATGAATGTTCAGATCCATAAGATTCAAAACAGTAGTTTAATATTGACATGAAAACAATAATACTTCAAGCATACTAGCAAAGTAATCATGAACTTTTGAAATAACAAGGCCAAAGAAAGTTATCCCTACAAAATGATATAGTCTCGCTATGCTCTATCATCCCCACACAAAGAATTTAAATCATGCACAACCCCGGTATTGGCGAAGTAATTGTTTTCCCACTCTTACTTTCTCAAACTTTTTCAACTCTCACGCAATACATGAGCGTGAGCCATGGATATAGCACTATAGGTGGAATAGAGTGCGGTGGAGGTTGTAAGGCAAAAATGAGGAGATGGTCACATCGACTCGGTGTATCAACGGGCTATGGAGATTCCCATCAATAGATGTCAATGTGAATGAGTAGGGATTGCCATGCAACGGATGCACTAGAGCTATAAGTGTATGTAAGCTCAAAAAGAAAACTAGTGGGTGTGCACCCAACTTGCTTGCTCACGAAGACCTAGGGCAATTTTGAGGAAGCCCGTCATTGGAATATACAATCCAAGTTATATAATGAAAATGGTGCTATTTTCAAGCACAAGTGTGGAAAAAGATAGTAGCATTGTCCCTTCTCTCTTTTTCTCCCATCATTTTGTTTTGTTTGGGTTCTTTAGCCTCTTTTTTTCATTTCATTTTTTTGGTGGGCATCTTTGGCCTCTTTTCTTTTTTTTATTTCCTCACATGGGACAATGCTCTAATAATGATGATCATCATACTTTTATTTCCTTACAACTCAATACTTAGAACAATAATGACTCTATATGAAATGCCTCCGGCAGTGTACCAGGATGTGCAACGATCTAGCTTAGTGTATGACGTTGAAACATCTCACTAGCTATCTTATGATCATGCAATGGCAAAATGAAAATGACGACACATGTCATGAGATAGAACGGTGGAAGTTGCATGGCAATATATCTCGGAATGGCTATGAAAATGCCATAATAGGTAGGTATGGTGGCTGTTTTGAGGAACGTGGGTTTGTGCACCGGCGAAAGTTGAGCGGCACTAGAGAGGCTAGCAATGGTGGAAGGTGAGAGTGCATCTATACCATGGACTCACATTAGTCACGAAGAACTCATATACTTATTGCGAAAGTTTTATTAGTAATCGAAACAAAGTGCTAAACGCATACTCCTAGGGGACGGGTTGGTAGGTGTTAACCATCACGAGATCCCGACCGCCACACAAAGGATGACAATCAATAAATCAATTATGCTCCGACTTCCTAACATGGCGGTTCACCATACGTGCATGCTACGGGAATCACTAACATCAACACGAGTATTTCTAGATTCACAACACCCTACTAACATGACTCTAGTATTACCATATCCATATCTCAAAACTAATTGTGAGGAATCAAACTCTCTTACTAATCAATGCACTTGAATATGAAAGTTTTTATTATATCCTCTTTGGATGCCTATGATATTTAGGACTAATTTCATAACACACGCCAATTACCAAGTTACTTAGAGAGAGCACTCTCAAAATGATATAAGTGAAGATCGAGAGTTTTTATTTCTACAAAATATGACACCACCGTGCTCTAAAAAGATTTAAGTGAATCACTAGAGCAAAATCATCTAGTTCAGAAGATATAAGTGAAGCTCATGTGAGCTAAATTGTCTAGCTCAAAAGATATAAGTGAAGCTCATTGAGTATTCTGACAAATTCACGATGAGTGCATGTCCCTCTAAAAAAGGTATGCAGCAAGGATGATTGTGATAAAACAAAAAGCAAAGACTCCTATAATACACGACGCTCCAAGCAAAACACATATCATGTGGTGAATAAAAATATAGCTCCAAGTAACGTTACCGTTGGATTGAAGACGAAAGAGGGGATGCCTTCCCGGGGCATCCCCAAGCTTAGGCTTTTTGGTGTCCTTGAATTTGGCTTGGGATGACTTGGGCATCCCCAAGCTTAAGATCTTTCCACTATTTGTTCCGTTGTCCATAAGAACATCACCCAAAACTTGAAAACTTCACAACACAAAACTTAAACAGAAACTCGTGATATCATTAGCATAAGAAAACAAACTACCAACTTTTTAGGTACTGTAGTAAACTTGATATCCATTTAGATTGATGTTATATTACTGTATTCTCACTTTTCCATGGCTCGTACCCCCCCCCCCCCCCCGATACTAACCGTAGTTTCACCAAAATAAGCAATTAACACAACAAAAACAGAATCTGTCAAAAACAGAACAGTATGTAGTAATATGTATATTTCGTATACCTCTGTATCCCAAAAATTCTGAAAAATTATGAAAATTAGGGAAATTTGCATGGCAATCAGAAGAAAAATGAATCAACTCAAAATCTCTTCCTGGATAGGAATTAAAAATAATTTCGTGAGCACAAAATTTCTGTGTTTTTCAGCATGATTAAACAACTATCACCAAAACAAATCATAAAGGTTCTACTTGGCACAAACACTAATTGAAACATAAAAAACACAATCATAACAAAATTATTATGGTGTGGACTCAACAAAACAGAAAGTGAAAAGGAAAAATAAATTTATTCATTGGGTTGCCTCCCAAGAATCGCTATCGTTTAACACCCTTAGCTAGGCATTGATAATTCAATGATGCTCACACAAAAGACAAGAATTGAAACACAACGAGAGCATCATAAAGCATGTGAAAATCTCATCTAAGTCTAACATAATTCCTATGCATAGGAATTTTATAGGAAAAAAAATTATCAAGACAACCAATAGCTACCATATGCAAGGAAGAAGAAAGAGACAATAGCAATCTCAACATAACGAGAGGTGATTTAGTGATATGAAAATTTCTACAACCATATTTTCCTCTCTCATAATAATTACATGTGGTATCATAATCAAATTCGACAATATAACTATCACATAGGATATTCTTTTCATGGTCCACATGCATGCAAAGTTGATGCTCTTCAAAAATAGTGGGATTATCATCAACTAAAGTCATGACTTCTCCAAACCCACTTTCAATATTATTGCAAACATTATTATCAATATCATATTCATCATGAGGATTAAACAAATTTTCAAGATCATAAGAAAAATCATCACCCCAATCATGATCATTGCAAAAAGTAGTGGACATAGCAAAACTAGCATCCCCAAGCTTAGGGTTTTGCATATTTTTAGCATGATTGACATTAATAGAATTCATAGTGAAACCATTGCAATCATGCTTTTCATTCAAGGAGCCCTCGTGAATCATTTCATAAATTTCTTCATCACAATTTTTAGATTCACGCATCTCAAGCAAAACTTCATAAAGCTAATCTAGTGCACAAAACTCACTAGCAATTGGTTCAACATAATTTGATCTCTTAAAGAGACTAGCAAGTGGGTGAGGATCCATATCAATAGATTTTTAGCAAGCGAAGATGCAAGCTTATTGAAGGCACATGGCAACACAAGCAAACATAGCAACAAAAAGGCGAACGGAAGAAGAGCGAATAAAAAGGAAAATCTTTTTGGTATTTTCGGAAAATCGTTTTAGAAGTGGGGGAGAGGAAAACGAGAGGCAAAAGGCAAATAATGCAAATGCAAGAGATGAGTTTGCGATAGGTACTTGGTAGATATGCTTCACTTGATTACTCCCCGGCAACAGCGCCAGAATTTCTTCCTGCTACTTCTTGAGCTTGCGTTTGTTTTTGCCTTGAAGAGGAAAGGGTGATGCAGAAAAGTAGAGATAAGTATTTCCCTCAGTTTGAGAACCAAGGTATCAATCCAGTAGGAGTATCAAGATGAGGCACCAATGAACCTGCGCAAAAGCAAACAAACTTGCACCCAACGCGATAAAGGGGTTGTCAATCCCTTAACGATTATTTGCAAGGTGAGATCTGACAGAGATAAAAGGTAAAAAGAAATAAAAGTGCAGCCAAGTATTTTTGGTGTTTTTTAGATCTGAATATATGATGTGTAAAATAGACCCGGGGGCCATAGTGTTCACTTGAGGCTTCTCTCATGATAGCAAGTATTACGGTGGGTGAACGAATTACTGTCGAGCAATTGATAGAATCGCACAAAGTCATGACGATATCTAAGGCAATGTTCATACATATAGGCATCACGTCCGAGACAAGTAGACCGATACTGTGTGCATCTACTACTATTACTTGATAACCCACATTTTTCGAGGGTAGAGTATTCAACCCAAATTTTTTTGATTCGACACAAGGGGAAGCCAAATAATATTCTCAAGTATTAGAAATTGAGTTGTCAATTCAACCACACCTGAAAGAATTTGTATCTGCAGAAAAGTATCAGTAGCAGAGTAGTGTGATAGCAACAGTAGCAACAATGACAGCAGTAGCGGCAAAGTAACGTAGAAATGACCAGTAGGAAAAACTTGTAGGCATTGGATCGGTGATGGATAATTATGCCGGATGGTATTCATCATGCAACAGTTATAACCCGGAGAGATATGTAACTAGCTCCAGTTCGTTAATGTAATGTAGGCATGTATTCCGTATAAAGTCATACATGCTTAGGGAAAAGAACTTGCATGACATCTATTGTCCATCCCTCTCGTGGCAGCGGGGTCCTAATGGAAACTACGGGATATTAAGGTTCTCCTTTTAATAGAGAACCGGAACAAAGCATTAGTGCTTAGTGAATACATGAACTCCTCACACTATGGTCATCTCCGGGAGTGGTTCCGGCTATTGTCACTCCAGGGTTTCCGGGTCATAACACATAGTAGGTGACTACAACTTGCAAGATAGGATCAAGAACACACATATATTGATGAGAACATAATAGGTTCAGATCTGAAATCATGGCACTCGGGCCCTAGTGATAAGCATTAAGCATGGCAAAATAGTAGCAACATCAATCTCAGAACATAGTGGATACTAGGGATCAATCCCCATCAAAACTAACTCGATTACATGATAGATCTCATCCAACCCATCACCGTCTAGCAAGCCTACGATGAGATTACTCACGAACGGTGAAGAGCATCATGGAATTGGCAATGAAGGAAGGTTGGTAATGACGATGGCGACGATCTCCCCTCTCGGGAGCCCAGAACGGACTCCAGATCTGCCCTCCACAGGAAGAACAGGAGGACCGCGCCTGGTGGGCTTGTGGGATCCACGCTCCACTTCTCCGGTTGATTCTTGCGCCAGTTATTTTTATATATTCCAGAAAAAATCCCCGTAAATTTCCAGGTCATTCTGAGAACTTTTATTTCTACGCAAAAACAACACCATGGCAATTCTGCTGAAAACATCGTTAGTCCGGGTTAGTTCCATTCAAATCATGCAAATTAGAGTCCAAAACAAGGGCAAAAGAGTTTGGAAAAGTAGATACGATGGAGACGCACCAACTCCCCCAAGCTTAAAGCCTTACTTGTCCTCAAGCAATTCAGTTGACAAACTGAAAGAGACAAACGAAAAACTTTTACGAACTCTGTTTGATCTTGTTGTTGCAATTATGCCTAACTCATAATCAGAATTTCACCAAGATCGTAAGCAAATGACATCTAGGTCTCATGGTAAACCCATATCAATGGCATAATCAACTAGCGAGCAATAATAATAAGTTTCAAACGTCAACACTTCAATCAAAACAATCATGAAGAAGTGTGAACAGATGGTATCTCGCCAGCTCTTTCTCAGACCGTAAAACATAAATGCAGAGCACCTTCAAAGACCAAGGTCTGACTGAACATTGTAATTCATGGCAAAGAAGATCCAGTCACAGTCATACTCAACATCAGTCAAAAGCAAAGCATAAAAATGACAGAGGTGCTCTCTAATTGGTGCTTTTATAAGAAGAGGATGACTCAAAAGAAACTTAAATAGATAGGCCCTTCGGAGAGGGAAGCATTGATTTGCAGAGGTGCCAGAGCTCAAGCATTGAAGACAGAGACAAATAATTTTGGGTGGCATGCTTTCATTGTCAACGCAATGACCAAGAGTTTTCACCATCTTCCATGCTACACATACTATAGGCGGTTCCCAAACAGAAAAGTAAAGTTTTGACTCCCCCACCACCAATCAATCACACTCCACGGCTAGACGAATACTCGGGTGCCGTCCATACCAACATGAATCTAGGGGGAGTTTTGGTTGCAATTATATTTTCGATTTGATCATGGAACTGGGCATTCCAATTACCGGACCCTTTCTCGTGACTGATAGTGAATAAACACATATCAAGGATAACACGCCTAGCATGGAAGATACTGATCGCCCCTTGTCACCACATGAGCGGTTCGGGCATGCAAAACATATTATTTCTTGAAGATTTAGAGAGTGGCACATGCAAATTTACTTCGAATGGCAGGTAGATACCGCATATAGGTAGGTATGGTGAAATCATATGGAACAACTTTGGGTTTATGGAAGTGGATGCACAAGCAGTATTCCCGCTTAGTACAAGTGAAGGCTAGCAAAAGACTGGTAAGCGACCAACTAGAGAGCGACAACGGTCATCAAAATGCATTGAGATTAAGCAACATTGAGTGCAAGCATGATTAGGATATAAATCACCATGAACATGAATATCATAGAGGCTATGTTGATTTTGTTTCAACTACATGCGTGAACATGTGCCAAGTCGAGCCACTTGAATCATTCAAAGGAGGATACCATCCTATCATACTACATCATAATCATCTCGAGATTCATGTTGGCATCCAAGACAAACCATTATAAGCTCCTAGATAATTAAGCATGGAAACACAAACTATGATCTCTAAGTTGTCATTGCAAACATGTTTCTCTCACAACAAAGGTGAATTTGAAACGATGAGCTAGTCATATTTACAAAAAAAATAGATCGAGTTCATACCAGCTTTTCCAGGCTCAGTCACTTCATCATATATCGTCATTATTGCCTTTCACTTGCACGATCGAATGATGTGAACAATAATAAGAGTGCTCGTGCATTGGACTAAGCTGGAATCTGCAAGCAAACACAAAGGAGAAGACAAAGTAATATGGCTCTTTGACAGATAAACAGATATGCATGCGAGAGCCACTAAACATTGTAACCATGGTCTTCTACCTTGACCCAAAGAAAAAGAAAACTATTTACACGGGAAATCTCCCAACAAGCAAAAGAAGAACAAGAAGTCTTTTTGGTTTTTCTCAAACTAGACAAACACACGAGAAGAAAGCGAGAAAAAGAAATAAACTAGCATGGATGATAAAGTGGCAAAGTGTGAACATCGACTAACAAAGTGAAAGTGTAAGCATGGATATAAAATCGGTGAGAAACACGTACTCCCCCAAGCTTAGGCTTTTAGCCTATGTTGGTCTACTCCCATGGATGGTTCGGGCGATAGCCAAAATCATAATGGGGGTTGTACGGGAGCGCTGCAGCTACCGCCTGAATAGCTGCCTCACGGAGGCGAGCAACCTTTGCCTCCCTCTCATACTCCTCTGCCTCTCCTCTGGTTATGTAGTATGTCCGTTTTACCTGAAAGTCAAAGAAGCCAGGAGAAGGAAGGGTAATATGGAAAACACGTTGTCGGTTAAATATTAACCGGTATAGGAGGGATTCATTATCCCTCTCAAGGAACTGATAGCGTGTCATAGCGTCGTGATCAAGGAAAGTTGTATGGAGTGGGGGATCTCCTTCGCGGATGGGTACTCCAAGAAAATTTTCTATGCGAGTGGCATAGATCCCAGCAAAGAAATCCCCTTCATTAGCACTATTATTCAGCCTCCTTGCTATTATAGCTCCCATGTTGAAACTTCTATCACCCGTTACTGCGCTCTTAAGAATACTAAGGTCAGGTGTGCAGAGGTGACAATGCTCAATCTTGCCGTTAATGCATCTACCTATGAAGAGGGCAAAGTAATGCAAGGCAGGAAAATGAATGCTCCCCATGGTAGCCTGCGTAATATATCTAGTTTCTCCAAAAGTTATACTAGAGAAAAAAATCTCTAACCGAAGATTTAGGGAGGATCATTGAGACTACCCCTTTCAGGTATCTTGCAAATTCTATTGAAATCCTCTAAATCCATGGTATCCGATTTGTCATAGGGATCGAACAGTACGGATGTGTCATGGGCAGCTGAAAATTTGAATCTACGAACAAAAGAGGCAGTGAGAGTAGTATAGTGTTCACATTTACCGGAGATGAATTCTTCAAGTCCAACATTGTGAACAAGTGTATCAAACTCGTCTTTGAAACCTGCATCAATCATGAATTCATCAGAAGGCCATTCACATGGTTGTACCTGTGCATTCCTCGGTTGGTAAGGATCAGGTTCCCGAATCGCGAGATGAGGACCCCTCTTGCTTGAGGAACCACCATGATAGTTTCTCCTAAACATCTTCCTTTTCTGAAATTCTCGGTGACTCAAAGGAAAAGTGAACAAAGCCCAACGAAACTCGTAGAAACTACTCTGACAAGTGCCTAGAGGCCATATCACGCATCAAAACTACTTGGGACCAGCTAAAATTAGCATGCAAAGCTCAAGAACAAGGTCTCCAAGGCAGCAAAAATACACAACAAATAAGGCACTAGAGCAAAAACTAATTGGACCAATGGAGGAGTCACATACCAAGGAGCAATTTCCTCAAAATAGTTTGGTGAATGGGCCTTTGCACAAGGAGATCGAAAATCGCAGCAAGAAGAGCAAGAATACGGGTATGAGCTGCGAAATGATTTTTTTGGAGGCAGGAGAAGGAGATGGGAGCTAGAATAAGTGGAGGGGGGACACGTTGGCCCCACAAGCCTGGTAGGCGTGGCCAGGGGGGTGGCCGCGCCTCGAGGGTTTGTGGCCCACTGGTGCAGCCCCCTGACTAGCTCTCCGTATCAGAATTTTTCAAAAATTCTAGAAAAAATCATGCTTGATTTTCATGGCATTCGGAGAACTTTTATTTTCGGGATACTTTTCTATGGGACGCAAAAACAAAAAACAAGAAAAACTAAAGCTAAATCTATCATTTTTCTTCTAAGAAACCAAAGGTGAAAGCTTTGGACACAGGGTTGTGACTCCTCGATTCATCCATCCCATGCTCATCGAAAGAAATCCGTCAATGAGGTTGATCAAGTCTCCTTGACAAACTTCTTCGAATCGCATAAAAAGGAACGGAGAATTTTTGAATAGTCACTAGGTTACCTCAATGGGGATGTGCATATCCCCAACAAGCAAATCATACTTCATCTTAACACTAGGTATAGGGCATTCGAAGCTCCCAATAAGAATGGATGAAGTTTTTTCAATAGCATTGATGCAATGTACTCGATATTGTTTCTTCGGAAAGTGCACCGTATGCTCATTACCGTTGACATGGAAAGTGACATTGCCTTTGTTGCAATCAATAACAGCCCCTGCAGTGTTTAGAAAGGGTCTTCCAAGGATGACCGCCATGGCATCATCCTCGGGAATAACCAGGATAAGAAAGTCTGTTAAGATAGTAACGTTCGCAACCACAACAGGCACATCCTCGCAAATGCTGATAGGGAAAGCAGCTGATTTGTCGGCCATTTGCACAGAGATTTTAGTGGGTGTCAACTTATCCAGTTCAAGTCTACGATAAAGAGAGAGAGGCATAACACTAACACCGGATCCAAGGTCGCATAAAGCAGTTCTAACATAGTTGCCTTTAATGGAGCAAGGTATAGTGGGTACTCCGGGATCACCTAGTTTCTTAGGAGTTCCACCCTTGAAGGTATAATTAGCGAGCATGGTGGAAATCTCAACCTCAGGTATCCTCCTCTTATTAGTCACAATATCTTTCATGTAGTTAGCATACGGAGACATTTTGAGCATATCTGTCAAACGCATTTGCAGAAAGACAGGTCTAATCATTTCAACAAATCGCTCAAAATACTCATCATCTTTTTTCTTGGATGGTTTGGGAGGAAAGGGCATGGGTTTCTGAACCCATGGTTCCCTTTCTTTACCATGCTTCCTAGCAGTGAAATCGTTCTTATCGTATCTCCTATTCTTAGGTTGTGGGTTATCAAGATCAACAGGTTCAATCTCCACATCCTTATCATTTCTAGATTGAGCATCAACATGAACATCACTATCGATATTATCATTAGGCTCATGTTCATCACCAGATTGTGTTTCGGCATTAGAAACCGAGACATCGTTTGGACTCTCAGGTGTAGCAGCAACAGGGCCGCTAGCGTGCAAATTCCTATCATCTTTCTTCTTCTTCCTAGGAAGACTAGGTGCATCAGTGATAACTCCTTGAGAATTTTGTTCAATTCTCTTAGGATGACCCTCAGGATATAAAGGTTCCTGTGTCATTCTACCGCCTCTAGTGACGACTTTGATAGAATTTTCATTCAACTCATTGAGCAAGTCATTTTGAGCCTTAAGTACTTGTTCTACTTGAGTAGTAACAATAGAGGCATGTTTACTCAAGAGCTTAAGATCATTGACGTTTCTGTCCACACAAGCACTTAAATGACTAAGCATACGAGCATTTTGTTCCAATTGTCTGCTAACATAATCGTTGAAACTTTGTTGTTTGGCAACAAAGTTATCAAATTCATCCAAGCATAAGCTAGCAAGTTTATCAAAAGGAATATCACTCTCATTGAATCTACGAAGAGAATTTACTTCTACTACCTGTATCGGGTTATCAAGACCATGGATCTCTTCGATAGGTGGTCGATTTTTGACATCTTGAAATTTAATGCCTTTCTCTTTCATAGATTTCTTAGCTTCTTGCATATCTTCAAGACTGAGGAATAGGATACCTCTTTTCTTAGGAGTTGGCTTCAGAGGTGGTTCGGGAATAGTCCAAGCATTCTCATTGCACAAGATATTATTCAATAGGATTTCAGCGTGTTCTACAGTTCGTTCCCTAAAAACACAACCAGCACGACTATCTAGGTGGTCTCTAGAAGCATCGGTTAGTCCATTATAGAAGATAAAAAGTATTTAATTCTTTTCAAGAGGGTGATTTGGCAAAGCATTTAGTAGCTGGGCGAGCCTCCCCCAAGCTTGTGGGAGACTCTCTTCTTCAACTTGCGCAAAGTTGTATATTTCGTGCAAGGCAGCTTGCTTCTTGTCGGCAGGGAAATATTTTTCAGAGAAGTAGTAGATCATATCCCGGGGACTACGCACACAACCAGGAGCAAGAGAAGTGAACCAAGTCTTAGCATCATCCTTTAGCGAGAAATGAAACAACTTAAGGATATAGTAGTGGCGGATATTTTCCTCATCGTGAATAGGGTGGCTATATCGTGCAGCTTAGTAAGACGGGCTACAACCGTTTCAGACTCATAACCATGAAAAGGATCAGATTCGACCAGAGTGATTAACTCAGGGTCGACAGAGAATTCATACCCTCTCTCTCCCTCTCTATTTATAGGAGGAGAGTGTAGGTGGGGCGCAGCCCTAGCCCCTCCTCCAAGGATGGGTTGGCCGACCAAGATGGGGAAAAGTCCACCTCCCACAAGGGAGGTGGAAGCCCTAGGGAGGACTCCCTCCTCTCCAAGGCACTGATACGTCTCAAACGTATCTATAATTTTTGATGGTTTCACGCTATTATCTTGCCTTCTTTGTATGTTTTATGTACCTTTTTATATCTTTTTGGGACTAACTTATTAATTCAGTGCCAAGTGCCAGTGCCTGTTTTTTTTCTGTGTTTTTGACTCTTTTCAGATCTGATTTTGGAACGGAGTCCAAACCGAAGAAAAACCCCGAAATGATTTTTTCCCGAACGGCAGAAGTCAAGGGGGCTTTTGGGCCAAGCCAGGTGGGCTCCAGGGAGCCCACAAGCCCCCACTCCGCGACCAGGGGGAGGCGGCGGTGGGCAGGCTTGTGGCCTCCCTGGCCGCCCCCTGACCAAGATCTTTGGCCTATAAATTCCCAAATATTCCGCAAAAAACAGGGGAGCCTCGAAAATACTTTTCCGCCGCCGCAAGCTTCCGATTCCGCGAGATCTCATCTGGAGACACTTCCCGGCGCCCTGCCGGAGGGGACTTTGGAGTTGGAGGGCTTCTTCATCATCATCATCGCCCCTCCAATGACTCGTGAGTAGTTCACTTCAGACCTACGGGTCCGTAGTTAGTAGCTTGATGGCTTCTTCTCTCTCTTGGATCTTCAATACAAAGTTCTCCATGATCTTCATGGAGATCTATCCGATGTAATCTTCTTTGGCGGTGTGTTTCTCGAGATCCGATGAATTGTGGATTTGTGATCAGATTATCTATGATATATATTTGAGTCTTTGTTGATTTCTTATATGCATGATTTGATATCCTTGTAAGTTTCTCCGAGTCTTGGGTTTTGTTTGGCCAACCAGATCTATGATTCTTGCAATGGGAGAAATGCTTGGTTTTGGGTTCTGCCATGTGGTGACCTTTCCCAATGACAGTAGGGGCAGCAAGGCACACATCAAGTAGTTGCCATCAAGGGTAAAAAGATGCGGTTTTTATCATTGGTTTGAGATTATCCCTCTACATCATGTCACCTTGCTTAAGGCGTTACTCTGTTCTTATGGACTTAATACACTAGATGCATGCTGGATAGCGGTCGACGTGTGGAGTAATAGTGGTAGATGCAGAAAGTATCAGTCTACTTGTTTCGGACGTGATACCTATAGAAATAATCATTGCATAGATATCGTCACGAATCTGCACTGTTCTATCAATTGCTCGACAGTAATTTGTTCACCCACTGTCTACTTGCTTTCATGAGAGAAGCCACTAGTAAACACTACGGCCCCTGGGTCTATTAACGTCCATCGTTTACAACTCCGCTTTTACTTTGATTTGTTACTTTGTTGCTTTCAGTTTTCACTTGGCAAACAATCTATAAGGGATTGACAACCCCTTCATAGCGTTGGGTGCAAGCTTTTGTGTTTGTGCAGGATCTTGAGATACTCTTCCGCCGGATTGATACCTTGGTTCTCAAACTGAGGGAAATACTTACCGTCACTGTGCTACATCACCCTTTCCGCTTCGAGGGAACACCAACGCAAGGCTCCAAGGCCACGAGGGAAATCCTTTGGATACTTGCCTAGGAAGTCCCTTAAGGCGTAGCCGCAGCTGAAGGATTCCTGGTGCTGTCGACACAACTATTTCTGGCGCCGTTGCAAGGGATACACAACAGCCATCAGAAGTATTTCTGGCACCGTTGCCGGGGATACACATCAGCCATCAGAAGTATTTGTGGCGCCGTTGCCAGGGAGGAGAAATCAAGATCTTACCAAGTAGGTCTCACAAACTCTTCTCTTGCATTTACTTTTGTTGCCAGTTGCCTCTCGTTTTCCTCTCCCCCACTTCACATTTGTTGTTTTCATTTGCCTTTCAACTTCGCCGTTTTCTTTTGCCTTTTTTTTGTTCGCCCTTTTATCTCGCTTGCTTTCTTTTCGCTTGTGTGCCATGTGCCCTCAATATGCTTGCATCTTCGCTTGCTGAAAATCTAGTGATATGGATCCTCATCCACTTGCTAGTCTGTTTAAGAGACCCACTCATGTGGAACAAATTGCTAGTGAGTTGAGGGAAATTGACTATTTCTTTGCACTTTTGCGTAAGATGCGTGAATCTGAAAATTGTGAGGAAGAAATTCATGAAGTGATTCACGAGGGCTCCTTGAATGAAAAGCATGATTGCAATGGTTTCACTATAAATCCTATTAGTGACAATCATGCTAAAAATATGCAAAACCCTAAGCTTGGGGATGCTAGTTTTGCTTTGTCCACTACTTATTGCAATAATCATGATTGGGGTGATGATCTTTCCTATGATCTTGAAAATTTGTTCAAACCTCATGATGAATATGATATTTGCAACAATACTTAAAGTGGGATTGGAGAAGTCATGACTTTATTTGATGATAATCCCACTATTTTTGAAGAGCGTCAACTTTGCATGCATGTGGATCATGAAAAGAATATCCTATGGAATAGCTATATTGTTGAATTTGAATATGATCCCACATGTAATTCCTATGAGAGAGGAAAATATTTTGGTAGAAACTTTCATGTTACCAAATCACCTCTCATTATGTTGAGATTGCTATTGTCTCTTTCTTCTTCCTTGCATATGGCAACTATTGGTTGTCTTGACAATCTGTTTTACTGTAAAATGCCTATGCATAGGAAGTATGTTATACTTAGATGTCATTTTCACATGCTTTAGGATGCTCTCCTTGTGCTTCAATTCTTGTCTTTTGTGAGAGCATCATTGAATGCCTAGCTAAGCGCGTTAAACAAAAGCGCTTGTCGGGAGGCAACCCAACGAATCTATCCTTTTTCTTTCTGTTTTGTGTTTTCCACACTTTCATAATTCTATTATGATTATGTTTTTTTGTGTTTCTTTTTTGCATTTGTGCCAAGCAAAACTGTTATGATTAGTCTTGGCGATGATCGTTTGGTCATGCTGGAAATGACAGAAACTTTCTGCTCACGAAAAGAATTTTCATTTTTTCCTGTAAGAGCTTTTGAGTTGATTCTTCTTTGCTTCTGATTGCTACACAAATTCTTCAGACTGTTGTAATTTTTCAGAATTTTTGAAGTACCAGAGTTATACGAAACATATAGATTGCTACAGACTGGTCTGCTGTTAACAGATTCTGTTTTTGTTGTGTTGGTTCCTTATTTTGATGAAACTATGGATAGTATCGGGGGTTATTAACCATGGAAGATTGAAAGTACAGTAACCCAACATCAGCACAAGTAGAATTTAAGTTCTCTACAGTACCTAAGGAAGTGGTGGTTTGCTTTCTTGTACTAATGTTATCACTAGTTTCTATTTAAGTTTCGTGTTGTGAAGTTTTCAAGTTTTGGGTGAAGTTCTTATGGACAAAAAGATGAAGAGTGGCAAGATCTCAAGCTTGGGGATGCCCAAGGCACCCCAAGATATTCAAGGATGCCATAAAAGCCTAAGCTTGGGGATGCCCCGGGAAGGCATCCCCTCTCTCGTCTTCAATCCATCGGTAACGTTACTTGGGGCTATATTTTTATTCACCACATGTTATGTGTTTTTGATTGGAGTGTCTTGTATCATTGGAGTCTTTTATTTTTGTTGTGTCACAATCATCCTTGCTGCACACATAGAGAGAGAGACATGCACTCACCGTGATTTTGTCGAGCTTCACTTATATCTTTTGGTAGACAATTCAGCTCACATGTGCTTCACTTATATCTTTTGAGCTAGATACTTTTGCTCTATGTGCTTCACTTATATCTTTTAGAGCACAGCGGTGCGTGGCTTGGTAGTTGATCTATGCTTTGAAAGTAGTCTCAAAAGGGGTAGTTATCCAAAAAGATACCAAAACTTCCACCTTCATGTGCATTGAATAGTTAGAGAATTTTGATTCATCTCAATTAGTTTTGAGTTGTGGTTATGGTAATATCAAAGTCATGCTAGTAAGGTGTTGTGGATCTAGAAATACTTGTGATGAAGTTAGTGATTCCCGTAGCATGCACGTATGGTGAACCGCTATGTGATGAAATCTGAGCATGATTAGTATATTGATTCTCATCCTTTGCGTGGCGGTCGGGATCGCGCGATGGTTTATACCTACCAACTCTTCCCCTAGGAGTATGCGTTGAATACTTTGTTTCGGTTACTAATAAAACTTTTGCAACAAGTATATGAGTTCTTCATGAGTAATGTTGAGTCCATGGTTTAGATGCACTTTCACCTTCCACCATCACTATCTTCTTAGTGCCGCGCAACTTTCGTCGGTGCACAAAACCCACCATTAGCCTCCCTCAAAACAGCCACCATACCTACCTACTATGGCTTTTTCAAAGTCATTCCGAGATATATTGACATGCAACTACCACCATGATATGTGCCAGAACATCTACATTGCCTTTGCATGATCGTAAGATAGTTAGCATGAAGTTTCCATTGATGTCTATGCCATGCTAGATCTTTGCCACGGTACACTACCAAAGGCATTCCATAAAGAGTCATAAGTTTTGAGTTGAAAGTGTGATGATCATCATTATTGGAGCATTGTCCCATGTGAGGAAATAAAAGAGGCCAAAGAAGCCCATAAAAAAAAGGCCAAAGAACCCACCAAAAAAAGAGAGAGAAAAAGAGAGAAGGGACAATGCTACCACTTTTTCCACACTTGTGCATATTAAGCACCATGATCTTCATGATTGAGAGTCTCTCGTTTTGTCACCACCATATAGCTAGTGGGAAATTCTCATTATATAACTTGGCTTGTATATTCCAATGATAGGCTTCCTCAAAATTGCCTGAGGTCTTCGTGAGCAAGCAAGTTGGATGCACACCCACTAATTTTCTTTAAGAGCTTTCACATACATGTAGCTCTAGTGCATCATTTGTATGGCAATCCCTACTGTGACAGCCCGATGCCGACGTTCTAGAAGATTCCCCTTTTCTTTCCGTTTTGATCGTGTGTCTATTTTCTTTTGTCGCGTCATCATCGCATCATGCGCATCATCTGCATTGCATCGGCATCTCCGTGCCGCCAGTTTTTCAAAACTTGCATCCGTTGTTAGTTGCCGGTTCGCGTCGTTGTCCGTTCCGAGTCCGACCGCTCATGCACGCGCCCGCGGCACCGTCGTAACCCTGTTTTTAAAGTGTGCGTAAAACTTTCTCTGATTGGGTTGAGATTTGACGTGCGGTGTTATTTTAATATAGGTAGGCCGTGTGTCAAGTTTCATTGCAATCGGAGTCCGTCTGGTACCCGAATGGTCGACCGTAGCGGAACCGTATTTGGTCTACCGTCGGACGTTTGTCGGTGTTTTAAAATTCGTTGCCGCGCCGCCCGTTCTCCCTCTCATCCCCGGTAAACCACCCTACACGGCCATGTACCCATTCCTGCAAGCGGAATCGTCCGAATCCGACCGCACGGTTGGATCCGGAACGCGATTTCGGGTAACCTAGCCCCCCCGTTTGTCTATATATAGACCCCCTCCTAAAATTTAGGCAGCCAACCCTACCCACTGCCTCGTTTTCCGCGCCACCTACCCTGAAACCCTAGCTCTCTCTCCCGCAGCCTCTCTCTCCACCAGCCTCGCGGGCCCGCCGAGCTCATCCGAGGCCCGCCCGGGCCCGAGCTGCGCCGCCCACGGTCTGCCATCCCGTGCCTCCTCCCGTTCGCCGCCGCCTTGCGCCGCCAGCTGCCGGAACTGGTTCCCAGGCCACCCCGCAGCTCGCTGGAGCCTCCGCTGCGCCGCCGCCGGCCGCCGCAACTCATCCCGCCGGCAGCCGCGCCGCCTCTTGCTGCCAGCAGCTCCCGCGCCATCCGTTGCTCCTTCGCCGCCGGTGCCCCTGCTCGCATCGTGCGCCGCCTATGCGTGCAGCATCCGCCGCCCCTCGGCCTCCCATCCAGTGCGCCGCCGTCCGTTCCCCTCCGCCAGGCCGACCTCGTGCTGCGCCGTCGCCCCGTCGTTGCCAGGCAGCCGCCGCCTGGGACAGCCCCGATCCAGATCAGATCGGGAGGGACATCCCCCCAGCGACGAGGGCTTCGCCAGCCGCCCGCGCGTGGGCCTCGTGCCGAGCCGGCCCAGCTGGGCACAGCTCTCCCCGGCCCTTCACAAACTAGCCAGCAGGCCTCCTCCCCAAGCCCATCAACGGCCGGTCCATGTGGCCACGTGGGTGAGTCCTATTCCCCGTCGCCGGCGTCTTTTAGTGCGTTAGCGCATGCCTCTCTTTCGGCCCGTTAGCTAGTTAAGGCCCGTAGCTCTTTTTTTTTCCGTCGAGCGTTTATTCTTTTCCAAAAAATTGCTTGTTTTTCAAACGCCCGTAGTTTATCAACCGTTAGTCGGATCGAGGCATATTTTATATGGTTTTGGGGTAATTTTTCGAGTAGAACACGATTTTACAACTTGCATATTTGTTTTTTGTAGTTTTGTGTGCCTAATGCCTAGTTTTGCGTGTTGTCTCAACAGTTTAGTTGCCCGTATATTTTATCGCGCAAGTCCGGGTTTCTCGTATGCCGTATTAGAAATGCCCGTGTTTTAGGAATCATTTTTCCATGTATTTTAGAGCGGTCGTTTGTATTTTTGCATGTAGGGAATTGCAAATAGTTTATTTTGCCGTGTATAGGTAATTATCTCGCATTTATGTGTGGTTTTATTTTTGTTGTGCAACCCCACATATTTTATATGTTTTTGGGGTATAAAAATCCCATGGATTTTTCTGTGAAAGTAGTTTTATCTTTTGAGTAAGTTAGTTCACGCGATATTTTGCCGTGATGCCCTTTTGTTTAATTCGTAGGATTTATTCCGTGCTCCGTTTGATTAAGTTGTCAACTAGGGAGTTGTTCTTGGGTGTTTAGTCTAGCCCCTGATATTTTTGGTTGCATTGGAAATGCTTGTTTAGGTGTGGATTGATTGCCCTCAAGTTGCTAGAAATAGTGCTGATTTGGAGGTGCTGAAATATTTCTAAGTCATCTGTTATATTTTCTTGTTGTCTTGTCTTGCTTGTATTTTTGGATCTGTAGCTCTTTTGAGCTTGGTCCAATGAAGTTAGTTGTACCCCTTGTGTTTCTCTAGCATGCTGTAAATTTTTATGCCATTTGGAGTCCTGTAGCTATAGGTTTTGCTGCTGTCAATATGGCTTCAGATCGAAAACTGCACTTTCATGAAGTCTTATTTTTCCTAAGTCTGAAATAGTGTGTGTGATGCCATTTTGTGTCTTCTTTCCCCAGTGATCCATGATGCCATGCTAGTCGTTTTTAGTTGTTTGTAGTAGTGCTTCTTGCCCTCTTTCGTGTCATGCCTTGCTTGAGTTTATTGGAGTTGTGTAGCCCGTAGTTGTGGGGCGTAGAAATGCTATGTGGCTGATTTTGGCAGATTGTAGTGATTTCTTGTTTAGCTCGTAGTTTTTGAACCGTAGCTCCGATTTGATCGTGTCCTACATGAAACTTGCTTAGAATCTCGTGTAGTTTCATTTTCTCTTGCTGGTTGTGTGTTTTGAAGTGTTCGTGACCGTCGTTGCACACATATTGCATTCATGTCATCATATCTTGCGGTGCTTGTAACTTTTGACCCGTAGCTCCGTTGGAGATGTTCCTTATGTGTAGATTGCTTGAAATGACGCGTAGAATCACGTGAACCTATTTGTTTTGCTGTTTAACAACTAATTAAATGTGTTAATTCAGATATGGACAGAATTGTAAATTAACATGTGAGGTCGTTTCGGAGGTGCTATAAGTCATTTCGACCTCATTTAAAATGCCTAGATAGGTAGTTTAATTATGCTTCACCTCTTTCCATGTTTAACCACATTTAATATTGCCGTGTAACTAATCGGGATAGAACTAAATAAATAAACGGGGAGTTTCGTCAATATGCAACTCGTTGCATATTGAACTTCACTTAATGTGTAGCGTTTGATTGTGTGAATTGTCATGCCGTGACTTGCATGTATTCAACTGCTCATGCATCATATGTGTTGTGCATCGTGTGGTGGATTCCATGTGTTGATTCTTGTCTCCAGTTTCCTCCGTCTCGATAGAGTTCCGCAAGCGTGTCGGATGTGAGGACTCGTTCGACTACGTCGGTTCGTCTGCTTCACGGAGTCATTCTTCTTCCAAGCGGGATCTCAGGCAAGATGATCATTTCCCCAGATACCATTACTATCATTGACATGCAAGTTTTACCGCTTCTATCGATTATGTCTCGTTGCCTACCACATGTTAAGTATCAGCCTCTCAACAATGCCATGAAACCTTCACACTGTTCAACCTAGCAAACCACTGATTGGCTATGTTACCGCTTGCTTAACCCTGTTTTAGCGTTGCTAGTTGCAGGTGCAGTTGCTTCCATGTGAAAACAGGGGTTCCTTGTTATATCACCATATTAATGCTATTTAATTTAATGCACCTATATACTTGGTAAAAGGTGGAAGGCTCGGCCTTTCTAGCCTGGTGTTTTGTTCCACCTTTGCCCCCTAAGTTTCGGCTACCGGTGGTATGTTCCATAATTGAGCGCTTCTAACACGATCGGGGTTGTTATGGGGACCCCCTTGATAATTCGTTTTAGATTAAAGCTGGTCTGGCAAGGCCCAACATTGGTACTATTTGCCCAACAAATAATTCTGTTAATTTGAAATGCATAGGGAGTTAGCGCTACCCGAGGAGTAATTCTACATAATACAGGGGGGCCAGTGCTGTTGGTGTTGGTCCAAAACTAGAGCCGTTTGCGGGGCCAACCCGGGGCAACTCGGGAGATTTCTATCAGGCCACCGTACGCTGTGCTTATCCGTCCTGTCCTGAGAACGAGATACGCGGCTCTTATCGGGATCGTCGACACGCTGGGCAGCCTTGCTGGATTAGTTTTACCTTTGACGAGATATCTTGTGCATCGGGATTCCGGTGATGCTTTGGGTAATCTCAGAGTTGAGGTTTTCCACTAGGGAATCCGACGAGATCGCGAGCTTCGTGATTGAGGATTTCTATGCGGCTTGTGGTAATTTGTGATGGACTAGTTGGAGCAACCCTGCAGGGTTAAATCTTTTCAGAAAGCCGTGCCCGCGGTTATGTGGCAACGTGGAAACTTTGTTTAACACTGGTTCTAGATAACTTGAAGTTAACTTAAATAAAACATGCCAACTGTGTGCGTAACCGTGACTGTCTCTTTCGTGAGTTCTTACTCCGATCGAGGACACGGTGGGGTTATGCCTGAAGTAGGTAGGTGTTCAGGATCATTCATTTGATCATGAGTAGTTCACGTCCGTTATGAGTAGATCTTCCCCCTCTTATTTCTTGTACTCATAAGTTAGCCATCAAATATATGCTTAGTCGCTGCTGCAACCTCACCACTTAACCATGCCTCACCCATTAAGCTTTGCTAGTCTTGATACCTTTGGAAATGAGATTGTTGAGTCCCCTGTGGCTCACAGATTACTACAACACCAGTTGCAGGTACAGGTAAAGGTTACTTTACGCGAGCGAGTTGATTGTTCATTTGGAGTTGCTTCTTCTTCTTCTTCATCATCGATCTAGGATGGGTTCCAGGCCGGCAGCCTGGGATAGCAAGGATGGACATCGTTCTTATTTTTCTCGTTTGTTTTCGTCCATAGTCGGACCCTGCTCTTACTCCTGATGTTTATCTAATGTACTGATGTGACTCTGATGTAGTTTGTGGCAAGTGTAAGCCAACTCTGTTATTTACCTCTTCTTTTCAGTACATGTACTTGTAACGATATCCATTCTTGCGACAGGACGAGATGCGCTTCTATCCCTAACGAGGCCTTCGTGCCAAATTGAGGATAGGGTCGCATCTTGGGCGTGACACCTACTCATTCACATTGATATCTATTGATGAGCATCTCCACAGCTCATTGATATGCCTAGTTAATGTGACTATCTTCTCCTTTTTGTCTTGCAACCTCCACCGCATTCCACACCATCTATAGTGCTATAACCATGGCTCACGCTCATGTATTGCGTGAGAGTTGAAAATGTTTGAAAAAGTAAAGGTGTGAAATAATTACTTGGCCAATACCGGGGTTGTGCATGATTTAAACTCGTTGTGCAATGATGATAGAGCATAGCCAGACTATATGCTTTTCTAGGGATAACTTTCTTTTGGCCTTGTTATTTTGAAAGTTCATGATTACTTTGATAGTTTGCTTGAATTATTATTGTTTCCACGTCAATAGCAACCTATTGTTTTGAATCTAATGGACCTGAACATTCACGTCACATAAGAGGAATTACAAAGGACACCTATGCTAGGTAGCATGAAAGCATCAAAAATTCATTCTTATCACTTCCCTACTCGAGGACGAGCAGGAGTTAAGCTTGGGGATGCTTGATACGTCTCAAATGTATCTATAATTTTTGATGGTTTCACGATGTTATCTTGCCTTCTTTGTATGTTTTATGTACATTTTATATCTTTTTGGGACTAACTTATTAATTCAGTGCCAAGTGCCAGTTCCTGTTTTTTCCGTGTTTTTGACTCTTTTCAGATCTGATTTTGGAACGGAGTCCAAACGGAAGAAAAACCCCGAAATTATTTTTTCCCGAACGGAAGAAGTCCAAGGGGTTTTTGGGCCAAGCCAGGTGGGCTCCAGGGAGCCCACAAGCCCCCACTCCGCCACCAGGGGGAGGCGCAGTGGGCAGGCTTGTGGCCTCCCTGGGCGCCCCGTGACCTAGATCTTTGGCCTATAAATTCCCAAATATTCCGCAAAAAATCAGGGGAGCCTCGAAAATACTTTTCCGCCGCCGCAAGCTTCTGTTTCCGCGAGATCTCATATGGAGACCCTTCCCGGCGCCCTGCGGGAGGGGACTTTGGGGTTGGAGGGCTTCTTCATCATCATCATCGCCCCTCCATTGACTCATGAGTAGTTCACTTTAGACCTACGGGTCCGTAGTTAGTAGCTTGATGGCTTCTTCTCTCTCTTGGATCTTCAATACAAAGTTCTCCATGATCTTCATGGAGATCTATCCGATGTAATCTTCTTTGGCGGTGTGTTTGTCGAGATCCGATGAATTGTGGATTTGTGATCAGATTATCTATGATATATATTTGAGTCTTTGCTGATTTCTTATATGCATGATTTGATATCCTTGTAAGTCTCTCCGAGTCTTGGGTTTTGTTTGGCCAACTAGATCTATGGTTCTTGCAATGGGAGAAGTGCTTGGTTTTGGGTTCTGCCATGTGGTGACCTTTCCCAGTGATAGTAGGGGCAGCAAGGCACACATCAAGTAGTTGCCATGAAGGGTAAAAAGATGGGGTTTTTATCATTGGTTTGAGATTATCCCTCTACATCATGTCATCTTGCTTAAGGCGTTACTCTGTTCTTATGGACTTAATACACTAGATGCATGCTGGATAGCGGTCGACGTGTGGAGTAA
Source organism: Hordeum vulgare subsp. vulgare (assembly GCF_904849725.1). Lineage (NCBI taxonomy): Eukaryota > Viridiplantae > Streptophyta > Magnoliopsida > Poales > Poaceae > Hordeum > Hordeum vulgare. Next base: position 46,054,621 of record NC_058520.1, on the reverse strand, counting down.
TAGTAGTAGATGCAGAAAGTATCGGTCTACTTGTTTCGGACGTGATGCCTATAGAAATAATGATTGCATAGATATCGTGACGACTCTGCACAGTTCTATCAATTGCTCGACAGTAATATGTTCACCCACCGTCTACTTGCTTTCATGAGAGAAGCCACTAGTAAATACTACGGCCCCCGGGTCTATTCACATCCATCGTTTACAACTCTGCTTTTACTTTGCTTTGTTACTTTGTTGCTTTCAGTTCTCACTTGGCAAACAATCTATAAGGGATTGACAACCCCTTCATAGCGTTGGGTGCAAGCTTTTGTGTTTGTGCAGGATCTTGAGATACTCTTCCGCCGGATTGATACCTTGGTTCTCAAACTGAGGGAAATACTTACCGTCGTTGTGCTACATCACCCTTTCCGCTTCGAGGGAACACCAACGCAAGGCTCCAAGGCCACGGGGGAAATCCTTTGCATACTTTCCTAGGAAGTCCCTTAAGGCGTAGCCGCAGCTGAAGGATTCCTGGTGCCGTCGACACAACTATTTCTGGCGAAGTTGCAAGGGATACACAGCAGCCATCAGGCACCCCCACCTACCACCTTGGGCACATGGGCCCTTTTGGGGTCAGCTTCCGAGCCCATTAGGGGTTGGTGTGTGATAACCCACAAGTATAGGGAATCAATTGTAGCCTTTCTCTATAAGTAAGAGTGTCGAACCCAACGAGGAGCTAAAGGTAGGACAAATATTCCCTCAAGTTCTATCGACCACCGATACAACTCTACGCACACTTTACGTTTGCTTTACCTAGAACAAGTATGAAACTAGAAGTACTTTGTAGGAGTGATAGGATAGGTTTGCAAGAAAAGAAAGAACACGTAAATGAAAACTAGGGGTTGGTTAGAGAAACAAATATGTTAGTTTGACGAGTGTGGAAAAGTGGTGGTAGGAGTTGCGAAATTGTCCCTAAGCAATTGACTACGTTACTAGACCGATAGCAAGTTTGATGTGGGAGAGGCCACTGCTAGCATGTCATCCCTTACTTGGAATTCTATGCACTTATGATTGGAACTATTAGCAAGCATCCGCAACTACTAACGTTCATTATGGTAAAACCCAACCATAGCAATAAGATATATTGGTCCCCCTTCAATCCCGTATGCATCAATTTCTATGCTAGGCTGAAGCTTTTGTCACCCTTGCCCTCCAATACATAGTCCTATCAACATACTACTAACCCTATGGTGTGATCCACGCGCGCGCTCATATGATGGGCACCAAAGGACAACAACATAACCACAAGCAAATTAAACCAATCATAGCAATTCATCAATCACCGATTGGACAACGAAAATCTACTCAGACATCATAGGATGGCTAGACATCATTGGATAATAATATGAAGCATAAAGAACCATGTTCAAGTAGAGGGTACAACGGGTTGTGGGAGAGTGGACTGGTGGCGCAGGGCAAGCTTGTGGGGCCCTGGTGGCCCCTCTCCGGTAGTTCTTTCGCCCAGTATTTTTTATATAATCCAGAAAAAATCCACGTAACTTTTCAGGGCATTTGGAGATGTGCAGAATAGTGGACTAGGATTTGCTCCTTTTCCAGTCCAGAATTCCAGCTGCCTGAATTCTCCCTCTTCAAATTAACCTTGCAAAATAATAGAGAAAATGCATAAATATGGTACCACAAGTAATATAACATCCCAAAAAGCAATAAATATCAACATGAAAGCATGATGCAAAATGGACGTATCAACTCCCCCAAGCTTAGACCTCGCTTGTCCTCAAGCAAAAACCAAGTTCCATAAACATGTCCACATGTTGAGGGACGAAGGTGTCGATAAAACATAATATAGACATGAGGGCATCATGATCACACATAGGACAGCCATACATCATAAATATTCTTATGGGAAAGTAACAATTCCTTCACAAAGCAAAGCATGAAGAAAAAACCTTACCGAGAAGTAACCAACAATAGTCCATAGTCATTGAAGCAATTGCAATTTATCACAACATGAGAAAGAGTCAAATAAGAGCTTGTAAGGCAAACCCACATACTCAATCATCTCTTTCGTTTTCCACAATTGTTACAACTCACGTGGTACTCATGGTGTCAAAGTTTCAGCTGGACACAGAGGAAGATAGGGGCTTATAGTTTTGCCTCCCAACGGTTTACCTCAAGGATAAAGTCAACAACAATAAAGCATGAGTACTCAACTCCAAGTTGATATATGAATATAGATCTTTCCCAAACATGTGACGGTAGCCAAGACAAGGGCAAAAAGGGAATTGGTGAAGATCACCATGACTCTTACAAGGGTAAAAAGTAAAGGTACAAGATAGGCCCTTCGCAGAGGGAAGCAGAGGTTGTCATGCGCTTTTGAGGTTTGAATGCGTGTCCTCTTAGTGCAGAGGAATGTCACTTTATATTGCCTCCTGTGATAAAGAACTTTATTATGCAGTCTGTCGCTTTTATGTCTTCCTCATCACAGGTTCGTACAAAGCTTATTTTCCACACACTAATACATCATACATATTAGAGAGAAATTTTTATTGCTTGCACCGATGACAACTTACTTGAAGGATCTTATTCAATCCATAGGTAGGTATGGTGGACTCTCATGGCAAAACTGGTTGGAGGTTTATGGATGCACAAGTAGTATCTCTACTTAGTGCGGGAGTTTTGGCTAATATGAGGTGGAGGTAATCGTCACATGCTAAGGGATCTCTAATCATATAACATTGTTTGGAACCAAGCAAACTCAATTCATTATGTTGTCTTCCTTGTCCAACATCTTCTCCTGGGCATGTAATAGTTTGGTGAGTGCTCACAATTGTAAAAAGTATCTAAGATGATATATTTATATGTGAACCTCTCTTTCCTTATTACTTCTTATTAATTGCAACAATGACTGAGGTCTATGTTGATTTATTCTCAACAAGTTTCAATCATCATATGTGTCATAAGTGAAGTTATCACTTTCCATAAGATCGTCTCATGATCTTTCATGCTATCATTCTTTTCATACTTTTGATCATGGCACAAAGCAAAGCCCTTGACTAAGACACTCTTTATTATATAGCTCGTAAGCTCGAATACATCAGGGGAGAGACAAAAGCAAAAGACTAAAACTAAAAACTAAAGACTTATTCCTCTAAAAGAAGAAATAAAAACTGAAAAGGAAAGAACTAAAACAAAGGTAAAAGCAAAAGATATAAAGGTGATACGATACCAGGGCAACTCCCCCAAGCTTGGCAGAAGCCAAGGGGATTGCCCATACCAATGCTTAGTCGTCTTCCTTTGGCGGTGATGGTGTTGTTGTTGTCGGAGTAGTCTCATCCTCCGTCTTCCAAGGCATAGGTGCTCCATCATGGCAGGATGAACGAGTCGCACGAATCCTCAAATCTGCAGCCAACCTTATTGATTTAAATCTGTACTCATACTCACAGTTTTGATTCTGCAGGTCATAGATCTGGCCCTGAAGTTGGTCAACCCTATCGTAAAGCCTGGAGAGGTGTTTCCCAAAATCAATGGCATCCATCTTGTGATATCTAATGAGCTCCGTGATCATCGTGTGGATGGCGTTGAGTCCACACTCCACCATCCCTTGGCACTTGAAGACTTGTTGCTCGATTGCTTCGAGCCTCGTCTCCATGCTTCTGGTCTTCTTAGGCCCCTCAACATCACGGATGTGCAACATCCCCTCGCTCATCTTGATAGATTGAGGCTGTTTCAGCACTTCCGTGAGGTAGGGATTGATGACCTTCTCGAAGATCTCGTCCTTAGGAGTGTTTGGGGAAGTCATGATGATCTAGATCTGTCACACAAACAGGCTCAAAACGAAAACAGAGGAAAATTACGCGATACGGAGATCAAAACCTTCGGGCGACTATATATTGATTTTTTCTGGAACAGAAGGAGTCCTCCGCAAGAAAACGGAGTCCGGGAGGCACACAAGGTGCCCACAAGCTTGCCCTCCGCCACCAGGGGGGTAGGGGGCGGTGGCAGGGCTTGTGGCCGCCTCGTTCGCTCTCCGGACTACTTTTCATTTTTCTAATTTTCCAAAAATTCTAAAACGGAAGAGATTTCCTATTGGAAAAGTATCGGAGTCCAATTTCTTGCTGAAACAGATGCATCTTCATTTTCAAGGTCTGAAACAGGCCGATAAACATCCCTTATGTACTCCTGTGGAGTTATGACATTGATGATATTGGTCTCAACATTTATGGGAGTAGCAGAGATGTAATGCTTGATTCTTTAACCATTTACCACTCTAGGAAAATTTCCTTCCGTGTTATTGATTTTGATGGCACCGGAACGATATACTTACTCGACAACATAGGGACCTTCCCATTTAGAGAGAAGCTTGCCTGCAAAGAATCTCAAACGAGAATTTTATATCAAGACATAATCACCTACATTGAACTCTCGTTTCTGTATTCGTTTGTCGTGTCATCTCTTAACCTTTTCCTTGAACAACCTGGCATTCTCATATGCCTGGGCTCTCCATTCATCTAACGAGCTGATATCAAACAACCACTTCTCACCAGCAAGTTTGAAATCAAAGTTGAGCTCTTTGATTGCCCAATAAGCTTTGTGTTCCAGCTCAAGAGGTAAATGACATGCCTTACCGTAAACCATTTTATATGGTGACATGCCCATGGGATTCTTATAAGCAGTCCTATAAGCACATAGTGCATTGTCAAGTTTGCTAGACCAGTTCTTTCGAGATCTATTGACAGTATTTTGTAGGATCAACTTGATCTCCCTATTACTCAACTCCACTTGACCACTAGACTGAGGATGATAAGGAGATGCAACTCTATGGTTGACATCATACTTAGTTAGCATCTTGCGAAAAACACCATGAATGAAGTGTGAACCGCCATCTGTCATCAAGTATCTAGGGACTCCAAATCTTGGCAATATGACTTCTTTAAGCATCTTAATAGAGGTTTGGTGATCAGCATTTTTAGTGGGGATAGATTCTACCCACTTAGTGACGTAATTCACAGCAACTAAGATGTGAGTGTACCCATTGGAACTCGGGAAGGGTCCCATATAATCAAAGCCCCAGACATCAAATGGTTCAATGACAAGTGATAGTTCATATGCATCTCTTGACGCTTACTGATGTTCCCTATCCTTTGGCATTCGTCACAAGACAAGACAAACTTACGGGCATCCTTGAAGAGAGTGGGCCAATAGAAACCTGATTGCAATACCTTATGGGTAGTTCTGTCTCCAGCATGGTGTCCTCCGTAGGCTTCGGAATGACACTTCTGCAGGATCTGTCCCTGTTCATGTTCAGGCGCACAACGCCTAATAACACCATCTACTCCTTCCTTATAAAGGTGAGGATCATCCCAAAAGTAGTGTCTCAAATCAAAAGAAGAATTTCTTCTTTTGTTGATAGGTGAAACTGGGTGGTATGTATTTGGCTACGATATAGTTTGCATAATCGGCATACCATGCTGCACTATGTGAAGTGCGGATGACATTTAATTGCTCATCAGGAAAGCTGTCATCAATAGGTAGTGGGTCATCAAGGACATTCTCTAGCCTAGACAAGTTATCTACTATAGGGTTATCACCACCCTTTCGGTCAACAACGTGCAAATCAAATTCCTGTAGCAGGAGAACCCATCTGATCAGCCTAGGCTTGGCGTCCTTTTTCTCCATGAGGTACTTAATAGCAGTATGATCAGAGTGAATAGTGACTTTGGAGTCAACTATGTAAGATCTGAACTTTTCACATGCAAACACGACTGCTAAAAATTCCTTCTCCGTAGTGGCATAGTTTCTTTGGGCACTGTCTAGAGTTTTACTAGCATAGTGAATGACATTCAACTTCTTGTCAACTCTTTGTCCTAGAACAGCACCAACAGCATAATCACTAGCGTCGCACATGATTTCAAAGGGAAAGTTCCAGTCAGGTGGTTGAACAATAGGTGCGGTTATCAAAGCCTTCTTAAGTATTTCAAAGGCTTCCTCACAATCCTCATCAAAAACAAAAGGAACATCCTTCTGCAAGAGGTTGGTAAGAGGCCTAGAAATCTTAGAGAAGTCTTTAATGAACCTTCTATAGAAACCAGCATGACCTAGGAAACTTCGTATACCTCTGATATCTGTAGCGCAAGGCATTTTCTCAATTGCATTAACCTTAGCCTTATCAACTTCAATGCCTCTTTCAGAGATTTTGTGTCCTAAGACGATACCTTCATTAACCATAAAGTGGCACTTCTCCCAATTCAAGACGAGGTTGGTTTCTTCGCATTTCTGTAAGACTCGATCAAGGTTGATGAGGCAATCATCAAAGGAAGACCCGTAAACGGAGAAGTCATCCATGAAAACCTCGACAATCTTTTCACAAAAGTCAGAGAATATAGCCATCATACATCTCTGGAAGGTGGCAGGTGCATTACATAAGCCAAAAGGCATACGTCTATAGGAAAAGGTACCGAAAGGGCAGGTGAAAGTGGTTTTCTCTTGATCAGATTGTGCAACAGGTATCTGCGAGAAACCTGAATAACCGTCTAGAAAGCAGAAGTGTGTGTGTTTTGATAGCCTTTCTAGCATTTGGTCGATGAACGGCAAAGGATAATGATCTTTCCTGGTTGCCTTGTTCAGTTTCCGGAAGTCTATCACCATTCTATAGCCATTAATAATCCTTTGTGGGATTAGTTCATCCTTATCATTAGGAACGACAGTGATACCTCCCTTCTTAGGTACGCAATGTACTCGACTTACCCAATCGCTATGAGCAACAGGTTAAATGATTCCTACTTCCAGAAGCTTTAATATTTCTTTTCTAACGACCTCTTTCATCTTAGGATTTAATCTCCTTTGATGATCAGCAACTGGTTTAAAGTCCGGATCGGTTTTAATCTTGTGCTGACATAGAGTAGGACTAATACCCTTAAGATCATCAAGAGTATATCCAATAGCAGCGCGGTGCTTCCTCGGAGTTTTTAGTAACTTCTTCTCTTCGCGCTCTGAGAGGAGAGCACTAATAATGACAGGATATATCTCCTCCTCATCAAGATAGGCATACTTAAGAGTATCAGGCAACTGTTTAAGCTCGAACACAGGATCACCCTTTGGTGGGGGAGGATCCCCAAGCAGTTCAACACGCAGATTATTCTTGAGAATAGGATAGTTTTCTAAGACAATTTTATCTATCTCATCTCTCTCCTCCATATGCATATCATTTTCATGCTCAAGATGATATTGCTCTAAAGGATCCATAGGAGGTACGGCAATAGAGGCAAGAGCAATGATTTCATCTCTACCAGACGACTCTCTTTCATGGGTTTGTCTTCCAAACTTGGAGAAGTTAAATTCATGAGACACACCCTCGAAACTTACTGTGACAGTCTGCTTAATGTAATCAATGTGAGCATTGACTGTGTTGAGAAAGGGTCTACCGAATATGATGGGACAAAATCTATCTTGCGCAGTACCAAGGACGAGGAAATCAGTAGGATACTTCGTCTTACCACACATGACTTCTACGTCTCTCACAATTCCCAGAGGGCAGATAGTGTCTCTATTAGCTATCGTAATAGTGACATCAATGGGTTCTAACTCAGCACGTGCAATCTCATCTTTGATTTCATCATATAGAGAACGGGGTATTGCACTAACACTAGCTCCCATATCACATAAACCATGGTAACAGTGATCTCCTATCTTAACAGAAACAACGGGCATGCCAACTACAGGTCCGTGTTTGTCTTTCGCGTGAGGTTTAGCAATTCTAGCGGAGTCCTCGCAGAATTTGATAACATGCCCATCTATGTCTTCGGTTAAGAGATCTTTGATAATAGCAACACTAGGTTCAATTATAATCTCCTCAGGGGGTGCAAGTGATCTAATGTAACCCCTACGTATCACAGTTGAAGCTTTAGAATAATCCTTTATCCTAGCAGGGTATGGTGGTTTCTCAGTGTAAGCACAAGGAACAACAGGATCACTAAAAGCTATGATTTTCTCCTCAACTAGATTGGTTTTGGCTATGTTGCTTTCTACAGGAGGATGATATTTAAACCACTTCTCTTTGGGAAGATCAACATGAGCAGCAAAATATTCACATAAAGAAGCTACTATCTCAGAGTCAAGTCCATACTTAGCGCTAAAATCTCTAGAAGTGTTTGTCTCAACAAAAGATTTAACGCAATCAAACTGGAAATTCATACCTGACTCCTTAACTTCCTCCAGCTCCCAATCTTCAGAGTTGCGTTTGATTCTCTCCAATAAATTCCATTTGTGATCAATATCCTTCTTCATAAAAGAACCGGCACAAGAAGTGTCAAGCATGGTATGATCTTCATGAGAAAGCCGCGCATAAAAGTTTTGAGTGATGATTTCTCTCGAGAGCTCTTGATTGGGGCATGAATATAGCATTGATTTAAGCCTCCCCCAAGCTTGAGCTATGCTTTCCATGTCACGAGGCCAAAAGTTATAAATAAAGTTCCAATCACGATGTAATAAATGCATAGGATAGAACTTTTGATGAAATTCCAATTTCAACCGATTGTAGCCCAATGATCCAGTATCATCACATAGCCTATACCATGTCAACGCCTTATCCTTCAAATATAAAGGAAAGAATTTCTTCTTCACCTCATCCTCGGGCAAACCTGGAAGCTTAAATAAACCACAAACTTCATCTACATAGATTAGATGCAAGTCTGGATGTGAAGATCCATCTCCTGTGAAAGGATTAGCCAGTAGTTTCTCAAGCATACCCGAAGGAATTTCATAAAAGATATTTTCAGTAGGTACCTCAGGTTGAGAAGCAACTCCTCGTTCTTCCGTTCATGGTGAAGATACCCTGAACAAACTCCTCAAAGGAACAGTTTCCATAGTGACAAGTGACAATAAATTTCAGCATAGTATAAAAATGTTTCCTTACCAATTTCCACTTACCAAAGGCGCTTCACTCCCCGGCAACGCCGCCAGAAAAGAGTCTTGATGACCCACAAGTATAGGGGATCAATCATAGTCCTTTCGATAAGTAAGAGTGTCGAACCCAACGAGGAGCAGAAGGCTCTGATAAATGGATTTCAGCAAGGTAATAGCTGCAAGCACTGAAAGTAGCGGTAACAAATGATTGTGTAGCGAGGTGAAACGTAGCAAGCAAAGAGTAACAAGTAACAAGTAGTAGCAACGGTGCAATAAGTGGGCCAATCCCTTTTTCAGCAAGGGACAAGCCTGAACAAAGTCTTATAGGAGGAAAAACGCTCCCGAGGACACACGGGAATTTCTGTCATGCTAGTTTCATCATGTTCATATGATTCGCGTTCGTTACTTTGATAGTTTGATATGTGGGTGGACCGGCGCTTGGGTACTGCCCTTACTTGGACAAGCATACCACTTATGACTAACCTCTCTCGCAAGCATCCGCAACTACAAAAGAAGAATTAAGACAAAGTCTAACCATAGCATTAAACTAGTGGATCCAAATCAGCCCCTCACGAAGCAACGCATAGACTCGGGTTTAAGCTTCTGTCACTCCAGCAACCCATCATCTACTTACTACTCCCCAATGCCTTCCTCTAGGCCCAAATATGGTGAAGTGTTATGTAGTCGACGTTCACATAACACCACTAGAGGAAAAGACAACATACATCATATCAAAATACCGAACGAGTATCAAATTCACATGACTATTTCAGCATGACTTATCCCATGTCCTCAGGAACAAAAGTGACTACTCACAAGACATAATCATAATCATGACCAGAGGTGTAATGAATAACATCAAGGATCTAAACATAAACTCTTCCACCAAATAATCCAACTAGCATCAACTACAAAGAGTAATCAACACTACTAGCAACCTTACAAGTACCAATCGGAGTTGCGAGACGAAGATTGGTTACAAGAGATGAACTAGGGATTGGAGAGGAGATGGTGCTGATGAAGATGTTGATGAAGATGCCTCCCCTCCGACGAGAGGAGTGTTGGTGATGACGATGGCGACGATTTCCCCCTCCGGGAGGGAAGTTTCCCCGGCAGGATCGTCTTGCCGGAGCCCTAGATTGGATCTGCTCAAGTTCCACCTCGTGGCGGCGGCGAAACCACGAAAAATCTCCCTTTTGATTTTTTCCAGACCAGGACGCTTCATATAGCAAAAGAGGGGGGCTAGTGGGCCTTCAGGCAGCCCACAAGCTTGCCCACCGCCACCAGGGGGGTGGTGGCGGAGTGGGGGCTTGTGGGGCCCTGGTGGCCCCCCTCCGGTAGTTCCTTCGCCCAGTATTTTTAATATATTCCAGAAAAAATCCACGTAAATTTTCAGGGCATTTGGAGATGTGTAGAATAGTGGACTAGGATTGCTCCTTTTCCAGTCCAGAATTCCAGCTGCCTGAATTCTCCCTCTTCAAATAAACCTTGCAAAATAAGAGAGAAAAGGCATAAATATGGTACCACAAGTAATATAACAACCCAAAAAGCAATAAATATCAACATGAAAGCATGATGCAAAATGGAGGTATCATGGACCGCTGAATATAGATGGGGGAAGGTGATGGAGGTGTTGGTGTAGATCGCAGTCACACGATGATGTCCCGGGCGGCGTTCCGGCGCCGCCGGGAGAGAGGGGGAGAGAGCCCCCCTTCTTCTTATTCTTCCTTGACCTCCTCCCTAGATGGGAGAAGGGTTTCCCCTCTGCTCCATGGTCTCCATGGCGGCGGAGGGGCGAGAGCCCCTCCGAGATTGGATCTCTCTCTGTGTCCTTCTGTTTTTGTGCTCCCAGATTCTGGCTTTCACCATTTCTTAAATTCCCGGAGATCCATAACTCCGATTAGGCTGAAATTTTAACACGATTGTCTTCTGGATATTAGCTTTCTTGAGGCGAAAGAAGGGCCCGAACCGCCTTAGGGATTGGTCACAAGCCTGCCAGTCGCGCCCTAGGGGGCGCCTCCTGGGCTTGTGACATCCTCGGGCATCGTTTCGCGTAGATTCTTCTTCCAAAAATCATAAATATTCCAAGTAAAATCCCCATAGGTTTTTTTATTGCGTTTGGACTTCGTTTGGTATGGATAATCTGCGAAAGAAAAAACATGCAACAAACAGGAACTGGCACTGGGCACTGGATCAATATGTTAGTCCCAAAAATAGTATAAAAAGTTGCCAAAAGTATATGAAAGTTGTAGAATATTGGCATGAAACAATCAAAAATTATAGATACGATGGAGACGTATCAGTGCACCACCTCTAAAGCCCATGTGCCCCTTCGGAGTGGGTTGGCCCCTCCCGGTGGACCCTCGGAGCACTTTCAGCACTCCCGGTACACTACCGGAAACACCCGAAACCTTTCCGGAACCCGAATACCACTTTCCTATATATAAATCTTTACCTATGGACCATTCCATAGCTCCTCGTAACGTATGGGATCACATCCGGGACTCCGAACAACTTTCGGTCACCAACATATATAACTAAACAATACCAAATCGTCACCGAACCTTAAGTGTGCAGACCGTGCGGGTTCGAGAACTATCCAGACATGAGCGAGACATTCTCAAGTCAATAACCAATAGCAGGACCTGGATGCGCATATTTTCCCCTACATATTCTACATAGATCTTTATCGGTCGAACCACGATGTCAGTGATTCAATCAATCCCGTATGATTTTCCCTTTGTCCATCGGTATGTTACTTGCCCGAGATTTGATCGTCGGTATCTCTATACCTATTTAATCTCGTTGTCGTCAAGCCTCTTTACTTGTTAGATAGTACAAGATCCTATGACTAACTCCTTAGTCACATTGCTTGCAAGCTCATTGTGATGTTGTATTACCGAGTGGGCCCTAGAGCCATCATATAGAGTGACAAATCCCAGTCTCGTTTCACGCCAACCTAACACACACCATTAGAGATGCCTTTAGAGCACCTTTATAGTCACCCAGTTATGTTGTGATGTTTGATACACACAAGGCATTTCTTCGGCACCCGAGAGTTGCATGATCTCATGGTCATAGAAATACATACTTGACATGCAGGAAAAACAGTAGCGATAAACTAACCCGATCACATGCTATGTATACATTATAGTTTGGGTCTTGTCGATCACATTATTATCCTAATGATGTGATCCCGTTATCAAATGACAACTCATGTCTATGGTCAGGAAACCTTGACCATATTTGATCAACGAGCTAGTCCTTAGAGGCTCACTAGGGATAGTATGTTGTCTATGTAGCCACACATGTATTTGAGTTTCCAATCAATACAATTATAGCATGGATAATAAACGATTATCATGAAAAAGGAAATATAATAATAAATAATTTATTATTGCCTCTAGGACATATTTCCAACAAGTCTCCGACTTTCACTAGTCAATAATCTAGTTCACATCACCATGTGATTCACGCCCAATGAGTTATGGGGTTTATCATGTTTTGCTTGTGAGAAAGGTTTTAGTCAATGGGTGTGAACATTTCAAATCCGTGTGTGCTTTACAAATCTCTATGCCATCTTCTAGACGCTGCTACAACGCTTCATTTTGGAACTATTCCAAATGATTGCTCCACTATACGAATCCGGTTTGCTACTTTAGGGTCATCCGGATTGGTGTCAAAGCTTGCATCGACGTAAGCCTTTACGACGAACTCTTTTATCAAGTCCATAATCGATAAATATTTCCTTAGTCCTCAACTTACTAAGGATAATTTTGACCGATGTCCAATGATCCATTCTTAGATCACTTTTGTACCCCTTAACAGACTCATGGCAAGGCACACATCAGGTGTGGTACACAACATGGCATACTATAGAGCCTACCGCTAAGGCATAGGGGACGACCTTCATCCTTTCTCTTTCTTCTTCCGTGGTCGATCTTTGAGTCTTACTCAAATTCACACCTTACAACACAGTCAAGAACTCTTTGCTTGACTGGTCCATTTTGAACTCCTTCAAAATCTTGTCAAGTATGTATTCATTGAAAGTTTTATCAAACATCTTGATCTGTCCCTATAGATCTTGATTCCGAATGTTCAGGTAGCTCAATCCAGGTTTTCCTTTGAAAAACTCCTTTCAAACAACCCTATATGCTTTACAGAAGTCCTATGTCATTTATGATAACAAAAAGTCAACGGCATATGCTATGGGTGACTCACAAGAACCGTTCTTACCTACGGAAAGCCACAACGATGAGATTCAAGTTGATATTTAACCTTCTACAAGGAACGCCTCCGTCGAATCTGATTCAACTAAAGTGGGAGAGAGATACACCTGCCAGCCAACATGTTGCATGTGAGTCGATGGAACCAGTCTCTCGTACCTGGACGAGTAAGGTTGGTCCGGGCTGCTTCATCCCACAATACCGCCGAACCAATATAAGACTAAGGAAGTAAGCAATCTGAATATCAACCCCCAAAGACTCTTTGCGTTCTACTCGTGCATGTTATCTACGCATAGACCTAGCTCATGATGCCACTGTTGAGGAACGTCACATGGGAAACAAAAAAATTCTTATGCTCACCAAGATCAATCAATGGAGATCAACAACTATGAGGGGGAGAGTGCATCTACATACCCTTGTAGACCGCTAAAGCGGAAGCGTTGAGAAACACAGTTGATCTAGTCAAACGTCTTCGCGATGCGATCACGAACGTCCCAAGTGCCGAACGGACGGCACCTCCGCGATCAGCACACGTGCAGCTCGATGACGCCTTCACCACCTCAATCCAGCGAGTGTAGATGAAGTAGTAGCTGATTTCTCCGACATCACAATATCGTGGTGGCGGTGGTGGCGGTGCGATCTCGGCAGGGCTTCGCCAAGCCTTGTCGCGATCACGACAATGGAGAAATACTATGAGAGAGAGGAGGGCAACACCGTGGCTTATTCATGTGTGGCTGCCCTCCCTCTCCTCCAGTATATATAGGAGGGAGGGAGGAGGGGTTGCGCCCAAGGGTTTCCCCTAGTGGTGGGGTGGCGGCCACCAAGGTGGCTAGCCACCAAGAAAGGTGGCGCCACCCTTGGGCCAGCCCTCCACGAGCCCTTAGCCGCATGTGCCTAGGTGGGGAGGGGCGCCCAGCCCACCGGGGGCTTGTGCGCATCCAACTCAGTCCATGTGGCCCCTCTGAGGGTGGTGGACCCCAGAACCCTTTCGGCACTCCCGGTACATTAACGGTGATGCCCGAAATTTTTTCCCGTGACAAAAACGGAAGTTCCTATATATCAATCTTTACGTATGAACTATTAAAAGCTCCTAGTCATGTCCGGGATCTCATCCAGGACTTTGAACAACCTTCAATTACCAACACAATAACTCAACTATGTATATATCATCACCGAACGTTAAGTGTGCAGACCCTGCGGGTTCGAGAACTATGCAGACTTGACCGAGACACATCTATGGTCAATAACCAATAGCGGGATCCCGGATGCCCATATTTGTTCCTACATATTTTATGAAGATCTATATCGGTTGAACCAACAATGTCAAGGATTCAGCTAATCCCATATGCAGTTCCCTTTGTCCTTCGGTATATTACTTGCCCGAGATTCGATCGTCGGTATCTCCATACCTAATTCAACCTCGTTACCGGCAAGTCTATTTACTCGTTCCGTAATACAAGATCGTGTGATTAACTCCTTAGTCACATTGCTTGCAAGCTTATTGTGATGTTTGTATTACTGAGTGGGCCCCGAGATACCTCTTCGTCGCATGGAGTGACAAATCCCAATCTTGATCCATGCCAACTCAATAGACACCCTCGGAGATACATGTAGTGCATATTTATAATCACCTAGTTATGTTGTGACGTTTGAATTTGATACACACAAGGTATTGCTCCGGTGTGAGTGAGTTGCATGATCTCATGGTTATAGGAACATATACATTGACATGCAAGCAATAGAAGTAAACTGGATATGATCAAACACTATGCTTAAGGTTTGGGTCTTTCCATCACATCATTCTCCTAATGATATGATCCCGTTATCAAATGACAACTCATGTCTATGGCTTGGAAACCTTAGCCATCTTTGATCAACGAGCTAGTATAGTAGAGGCTTACTAGGGACACTATGTTGTCTATGTATCCACACATATATTTGAGTTTTTGATCAATACAATTATTGCATGGATAATAAACAATTATCGTGAACAAGGAAATATAATAATAACCACTTTATTATTGCCTCCAGGGCATATTTCCAACAACTCATTCAAGTGACGAAGATGATGGGTCATATGATGAGGATAGGGATGGTGAGCTTGTGGCTCATGAGTCGGGGTTTCCAATTTTTTCGGTTAGGCTAGTGAAGAATTCACTTTGGGAATTAACTTTATTGGAAAGAAAGAGTTCAAAGATGCAACACTGGACTATGGCCTGAAGAATAGGAAGGAGATAAAGTTCATTATGGACGAGGATGACACGTGTTCAAATACACATATATTGACTTTGCTAAGGTGTAAATGGGTGTGTTCAAATACACATATATTGACTTTGCTAAGGTGTAAATGGGTTTGTCCAGTGAGGAAAACAAGCAAGGTTTCCTCACAATGGTGTAGTATTGCATGAAACTATTCATTCTCTTCATAGAAGTAAGTGTGCGGTTGTTTTTTTGTTTAAGCTTGATTTCAAAAACATGTACGGAAAAAATATTTGGGACTTTATGCTCGAGGTCTTAAAAATGATTTTTTTTTCATGACTGTATTAATAATTGGACCAAGCATGTGGTATATAATGGCAAAGTTTCAATCATTTTTAATGATGTGATTGGTACATACTATATTATTAGTTAGGGTCTATGATAAAGGGATCATCTGTCCCTTTTTTGTTTAACTTGGTGTTCATGTACTTGTGACTCTAGTTCAGAGGGCACAAGAACAAGTGTTTATTAAGTTTGTGTGACCTAGTATGCATGATGGGGCTTAACTATATTGCAATATGTCAACGCCACTATTTTTTGTTTTTAAGATGACTTTGGAGGGGCTAGAAACCTGGAAATCAATATACGTGTATTTGAACACGTGGCTAGTTTGAAACTAAACTTTTTGAAAATTGAATATCTTGTTTTGGGTAAGATATGGTAAAAAACATGCTTATGTACATATGTTTGCATGTGCAACTAGCGAGTTTCCCTTAGATACTTAGATATACCATTGCATTTTTAAAAGCTTTGTAACACTTACTAGAAGCCAACGAGGAAAAAGGTAGAGAAAGGGGTCGGCTCTTGGCATGGTGGTTTACTTTATTTGGATGGTAAGTTTACTATCACTTAAATTTGTGTGAGTAGTATTTCTAATTTATTTCTTACTTTTTTATGATTTGCTAAAGATGTGGTCAAAAAGCTTCACCTTTTCATGCTCATGTACTCTCGCAAGAGAAGGATGGGGTTTCTAAGTTTCACTTAGTCAATTGGCTTGATGTGTGTCAATTCAGGGATCAAGGTGGTTCGAGAGCCACTGATTTGGATATTAAGAAAATGGTTTTGGAGACTGAGCAATGAGGAGAGAGACTAGCGAGATATGGCTAGAGCAAAATATTTGGAAACCCTTTCTCAGAGCCAAACCAGGACCGGGGTTGAGTTTTGAACTGTGTGGTAAGTTGAGGGTGTATTTCTAGTGGCTTCGAAGTTCAGGGTTGTAAGTTAAATTGAATGGTTAGTTCGGGCTTCAAATGTGGACTTTTCTCTAATTTTCATCCACAACTTGGGATTTAGCTTAAATATAAGAGCATGATTGGTTTCATGGCAAACATTGACATGGCCATGCTTCACATTTGCCAAATATTGGATATTAATTGGTTGTTACCAACTTGTGTTTCCAATGTCACATAAAGTTATCAATATTTGCCAAGTCTTTGTATTGTTAGTATTGGGCAATGCAAACATTTAGCTAGTCAAATATTGATTGTACACAAATCATGCTTGCTTTCTCTACGGGGCTAAATATTAGGGAGCATAAAAAATATCTTCAAACCTAGTAATAGTGAGTGAAATCATATGAGTTCAAAGATTCTCCTGAAAATATTTATTGAAGCATCACTATTTCATTAAGCTATGTTGCTTACAAGAATTGAAACAAGGGTATCACACTCAAACATGAAGACCACACGCAGGCTATGAAGAAATATTCCGGAGGACTGAAATTCTAAGTCGTCCATTTACTATGTAGGTTTTGAAGGAAATCATTGATCTCAAAACCTTTTAATGAAATTTGACTAAACCCTAGCCACCCGGAAGATCTTTTTTGGCTTCGGCCTTGAAGAATATGCACAAACATGAGAACTTGTATTGTCTCCTACGTATTATCCTGCATCCATAATTCCTCCTTGTAGATATGTATGTCCAGATCGAATTTCAAGCCTAACTTGATCATGAACTTGATTAGTAAAATATGAGTTATATGACAAAAAACAATATTACATATTCGAAATAACTTTTAATGGTGCATTTTGTGACAGATAACTCATTTATGCTAGCTAATTTCTTGTGAAACATAGATCCAAAATTCAAGGTGCCATAAATCTTAGAAAGATGGGAGTAAGGGCACCTACAACACTCACCCTCAAACCACCCGCATCCGATGGACCGATCTGTCCGAATATATTTTGCCATCCAACGCGGTACCCCATCCGTCCGCGGGTTAGTACAGATGTTCGTTTTCCCGCAAACTAGATGCAAACATTGATGGGGCTTTGCGGGAGTCCGGACAACAACCACGTAGGACTCCGACACCCCAGACCCCCAACCCCTCCCGGTCCCTTTTTATTCCACTTCGTCCGTGCTTCCCCCTTCCTTTTGTCCAACGTCGTGTTGTACCTCTCCAGTTGTCGCTCATGCATCCTTGGTCGTGCATTGACCTCACACACATGCCTGCCCACCTTGGACCGTGTTGTTGTCCATCCAGGAATCCCTCCGCAAGTAGGACAACATGTGTCAGGTCGGGCTCTATTATCATTGAATTTGGAATAGGTGTTTTCAAAAATCTTGTTGAACATTTGGTTATTTCATTGAATTTGAAATATTATTGTACTAGAGATATTTTCATGGATGAATTGTCCTATTTTCTAAAATTACTTTGAATGTTGCGGGCTTGGTTTAGTTAAATGAATGAAATATAGTCCGGTTTATGAAATTATGTTCAAACTTTGCTGAATTCCGTCATGTTCGATGAAATCCGTCTTTTTCTTGACAATTGTTGAATTCACTGTCCGTGAACTCGTCCCCACTGGTTTGTGGACAGATATATTGTTCGATTTGAGGGCGAACGTTGGAGATGCCCTAATAGACTTTGCATGCATGAGTCACCAATCGGAGGTAGTCGTGAAATTCATGCTCACTGAAGTGTCCACGATGAAATGGCGAGGGGCGATTTTGTGGCATCGTGAGTGTGGGGACCTCATGGCTCATGATTTCTCTTTGGACTTTCAAATCTAAATCTACTATATCTATTGAACCGAAAGTATCATTTATATTTCATTTGTATATTCGGGTTCCATGCAACGAGGGCCATGAAATAAGACCACAATAGAATTTAACAAGCTTTTGGGACTTCACTAATTAAGTTTCATTTGTAACTTGGTAGGAACAAATGTTAAATTCACTACGTTTCAGAAACTAAAACTAAATGAAAAAGCTAACACCCACACATGTGACACGAAGCAACATGGCCCAAACATCTTCATTACCATCCATTTTGCCACGTCAAAACAGATGACATCAACAGAAATGTTTTTGTTTTTCGTCTTAAAAATGCTTTATCTCCTAATTAAAAATCCAATTAAAATCAGTTTTCATCATTAAATCCATCTTGACGAGATCTTCAAAGTTAGATCCCATGTTGATAAGGTTGGATGAAAAAAATTGGTCAAAAGTTGCCATGATGTTTACACAGTAGTTGCCATAGTGTTTACATTAAAGTTGCCATGACATGTTCTATCTATTTTTTGTTCTAGATTTAAAGCTATCATTATATTTTCAACTACGTTTTACGACAATTTTTATTAATTGACCACGACAATTTTTAGTAATCAACCACGACAAATTTAATGCATGGATCATGACAATTTTTAGTAATCCATCATGGCTATGTTAAAATTACTTTTAAAGGTAGAAGACAAAATAGCCGAAACATATCATAACAATTTCAGTGTAAACATCATGGCAATTCATGTCCAATTGACATGGCAACTTTTAACCAAAAAAAAGTTGTCGAAACATGTTGATATAAGATCTAGTTTCGCAGATCTCGTCGCTATGGATTTAATGATGAAAACGGATCTTCAATCGGATTATTCATTTAAAGTATAAAACATTTTAAAAACTGAAAATCCAAAAAAAATTACATATGCATACATGCGGTGTCGTGACTGCAATTTGTGTGCTAAAGACATATGGGCGGATGTTGCTCCCACCACACGTGTGGGCATTATCAAGACTCAAACTAAGAGCCTGTTTGAGTCTGTTCTGCTCCTTCAAATTCAGCTCCGCTTCAAAAAAGACAAGTCAAACGGGGTAGCTCCACGATATGCCGTTCCGCAAAAAAAGAGAATATGGGGTACAACTTCAAAGTTTTTATGAAGCTCTTGAGTGGGTGCTTTAAAAAAACTCTAGAAGCCGGAGTTGGGGGGAAATTATCCACAACTGTCACCAGTAAGTGGATACCCCTTCATTTCTTTCCCTCAACCAATCAAATAGATTTTTTTTCATCAAATTTCCTATTGTAAAAGTTTGAGCTAGATGAAAACCAAATATTTGCTTTATAATGCTATAGCTTGTGTATGAAACTGCTTCAAAGTAAATTTGATAAAACGAAGCTGATTTTAATAAAGTGAAGCGCTTACAAACAGACCCTAAAAACCGTGCATAGAATTGCATGGAAGGTCTGCAGATCGTCACTCGCAGTTGTGCGGTCGGACACGTCTGAACAGTTGGACGCCCCTGCGTCTGTTTGTCCCTTGAGTTTCCGTCAAATGTCCATGGTTTGTGAGATTTTGCATGTTACCCACGTGCATATATAATGGGTGCCACAAACTACAAAGTCATGTGTAGACATCGTGTTGCGTGCCGAGGTTCAGTGCCGAGACAAATTTCTCCTACCACTCTGACCCGTCTTGAGCAGGAATTCGTGGTGGGCAGGTAGATCGCCCAACATGCAAATCGTTCAGCATAATAACCTCGTTCCATACTATGCTAATCTTCCTCAGCCTAATCGGATCAGAGTCCCATGTGTCTTGCAGGAATGCACACCATTTTGGAGCTACATAGACCTTCCCGCAAAATACCCGACGAACCCCTCTCGCACACACAGTACGACACGCTATCCCGTGCAAACCGGAGGGGCGTAAACGGGAACTCCTCGATGCCGTACGGCTCAGGTGCCCGAGGAACAGCGGCGCGAGCCCTCCCGTGCTCAGCCAACCGTGTCGTGTCAGCTTTGGAGAAGCAGGGGCAGAACAGTACCACAACGAAAATGGCATGGCCTGTAATTCATGTGGAATCCAGGCCCGGTTGCCACGTGAACCGTCATGACGTGTCCGCCTAGAAACATCAAAAAGGTGGGTGGGGTGGGACCCACTGGGTGCAACCATCATCGCAAAATAAACGAGCAATAAAAGGGAATTTTTCATCCTTAAGGCGTAAGTTCATCACAAAACGAACTCGGTTCGAAAGTATTTTTCGCGTTTTGACCCTTTTGAAAACGTCAGAGACCGTGGCGTTGCAGTCCTTAGCAGAAACGCCAGTCTACTGGACGTTGCAGGCCTCATGTGCAACGCCAGTCTACTGGACGTTGCAGACCAAAGCAGAAACGCCAAGCTCCCTGGCGTTTCCTTAGTCCAGTACCGCAGTGCTGGGTTCCTGGCAAGCGTTGCACCCAGCGCAGAAACGCCAGACATGCTGGCGTTGCAGACCCAACCAGAAACGCCAAGCTTCCTGACGTTTCCTTAGTCCAGTACCCCAAAACAAGATTTTTTTCATTGTTTTGATCAACAAACATATTCCATAGAATATAGTTTAAATCGTAAGACCATAATTCACAGGGTAACACCATTCATCAAAACATAACATCATAATTCACAGCATAACACCATTCATCAAAACATAACACCATAATTCAAAGCATAACACCATAATTTAAATCATAAGACTCAGCATAACATCATAATTCATAGTTTAACAGACGTAGTTCAACAAACAACATAGTTCAACAGAAAACATAGTTCAACAGACAACATCATAACACTCAGAATACGACATACGTAATATATTTCACTTCCTCCCTCTCTTTGCAGCCATCTTGCCCTTAGTAACGTAGCCCTCTCGAGTGTTTTGCCAGCCAGGACGTCTGATGTTCCTTGAGCTAGCTCGACGTGTTTCTTCCGTCGGCTGAGTGGGTTGACTTGACTGCGGAGCATCTTCCATCTGCGAAGCCCCAAACTCAATGAAGTCCGGATCCGCGGCCTCGTTGTCGGACTCATCTTCTTCTTCAATCTCCTCTTCATGTGCTCGGCTAGAAGAAACATGTGCTCGACTCGAAGACGGACGAGCGGAAGAGGCTCGTGGCCGGCTAGCAGACGGACGAGCGGAAGACTGCACATCCATCGTGTACTGCGCACGTGCCCTCACATCGGTGGACGAAACACCGTGGCAAGAAAGTAAAGCCGCTAGTGTGCGGCACCGATTGGCGACCTTCTGCGCAAGGAAAAGATAATGACATGTTAATATGCTAACAAAGGTATGACAAAACAAAGGTTAACAAGGCATCAAACCTGCAGAGTAGTTCTAACAAGTCCGTCCGTTTGTGGACATGGGACACGGGCAAGGACCACGTTACTCTCGTTGATACATCTACATAGCTCCGTGCCCTGGATAAAACACATGTGACATACCATCCATGAATAAATGACACTTGTTTATATTTTAAAGGAGGGACGTACCACTCGGTCATGGAGAGGACCATAGTCAAGATGCGCTCCAACTGTCTCCCTAATTGAATTGTTGAATGCATCATCAGCAGCCTCACTCGGCAGTAAGTCCAAGCAATCGGAACGAGTCCAGGCAGCCTTATGGATAACTCTGTACTCTGTACGCATCCACTCCAAATGCCTTAAGTATGCCGCCTCGTCAGTGTCTGGTGTTTCATCATTTTCAACTCGATGTTGTCTCTGAGCATTCCACATGTCCACCCAAGTAATGTGGTGCTCCTCCCAATTGATGACAGTCTTATTGCTTTGCCGGTTTGTCCTACAAAGCATTAGAATACTACATCAGTTTCATTTTTTCATGTTAGACATTGATCAACAGGAGAAACACGTGATACAAAAGACTCACTTATGTAGCTTCACACTTGTCTCGACGTAATCCGGCGGGGTGCGTTGTTGTACCCCGAACTGCTTTGAAACACGATGAGGAAGATGCCACTCCACCGCATAAAAGCATATCATCGGGCACCGCACACGCCAAAGATGCTGGTCACGAAGGCACATGTTGCTCAGAGGATACTGCCTAAGTACCGTGTACGGCCTCCAATTAACCTACATAACAACAAGTCACTCAACCATCCATGAAAAAAAATCAGCAAATTTGATAAAGCATTTACCTGTTCGTAAGTTAGCATGTCAAGCTCGCTTATGTATGCCTTATCCCGCCCCATAGTCACGATACTCGTCCATTGGACATTAGCCCATGTGTGTGCGATAGTGGGGTATCGCTCCTCGTCCCCGTCAAACGGGTACTTCCAGGGTTCTTCCGGAGCAAGGCTGAAGTTCCGGCCAACAGGGATACGCTCCCACATCCAAACCTGTAGGGCCCAGACGAAACCTCCAAGACAGGACGTCGGCTTACTCCTCATGCATGCTCCATCCAACTACAGATTTAATAAAATGAAAATGCATCATATCCCATTGAATAAAATGAAAATGCATGATATTAAGCCATACCTGACGGTACAAGAAGGCTAGTGCCGCCGAACCCCAACTCCACTTCACATCCCAGTCACGAAGCGGATCCAAGAACATCCATGAGGCTGTGTCCCCAGTGCCATCCGGAAACACCACTTGGGTCAAAAGATTCCAGAGATAAGCTCTCGCGAACCTCTCCACAACAAGCGGACTAGCATCCCTTGGGCATCTGTGAAAATGTCTCTGTATCCAAGAGAACAACACACCGGATGGCCTAGGATCCTTCCTAGTTTCATCAATCCATGGCTCGGGTTCAACACCAACCAATGCTGCAACCCGTTGTCGCCGCCCGGCGGCCCTAACCTTCCCTGTAAGAGCCCTGCCCTCGATAGGAAGCCCGAAGATCATAGCAATATCCTCCAAGGTTATGCTCATCTCACCAAGAGGAAGGTGAAAAGAGTGCGTCTCCGGCCTCCATCGATCCGTAAGTGATGTTAGGGCAGTGGCGTTCAACCATGGTGGTGTGCCTTTAAAGTTGAGCATAAATTGAAGAAGATCCGTTCTTCTAAAATATGGCTCGTAACGAGGGTCATATACAAGAGTTTCATTGGGGTTGTGCCCCCTCAAACGAAGTAGTGGAGGAACCTAAACAAACAAAGGCATAATTTGTTAATGGGCTCAACTTGTGAAAATATACAAATCATGGAGTATATAAAAATAATCATCAATAAAATCATAATTACCTCTCCTCTCTCAACTAGCACCGCACGATGCTTCTGCTCATAGTAGTCATCAAGAGCCGGATATTGATCGGGACGAAACATCCTACATAATATGAAGAAAATTATTACCGGCCTCTTCGAATAATATGAACTAAACCTAGGCATAAACCTCATGCGGATAATATGAACAAAACCTAGGTTATACATATAGCCACCAAAAACTACACATAGAGACACCATAAACTACACCTATTAACAATCACAAAATAAATTTTACTTCAAAACATACGTACACCTAGTGCAAAAGAAATCTACACAAATACAAAATCATTGTAAAAACTAATTGGAGGGATTGGAAGAGCTTACCGGCCTCTTCGATTTGCCCCAAAGAACCAACAAAACGGTTGGAGGAGGAGGGAGAGCTTTTTCGTGGAAGAGGAGGAAGAAAGAAGTGGAGGTGGAGGAAGGGGCCGCGGGCCAGTTACTTATGAGCCCTGCAACGCCAGGGAGCTTGACGTTTCTACTTTGGTCTGCAACGCCAGCCCCCTTGGCGTTTCTTCTTTGGTTTGCAACGTCCAGTAGACTGGCGTTGCACATGAGGCCTGCAACGTCGAGTAGACTAGCGTTTCTGCTAAGGACTGCAACGCCACGGTCTCTGACGTTTCCAAAAGGGTCAAAACGTGAAATACTTTCGAACCGAGTTCGTTTTGTGATGAACTTACGCCTTAAGGATCAAAACAGTGAAAAAATCCCGATAAAAGGGTGAGGTAAACATACATACTAGTTTCTGAATTTAAAATGGGCACCGCTAGGATCAGACTATCGGACCAGTTTGATGCCGTAGGATCAGATGCGAGGCCCCGCTGACTGACTTGTTTCCTTTGTTAATTAACATCCTCATTAATTACTAACCTACGTACGTTTAGCATGTGCGCTGAAATCGCTAGCCCCACTACCAACACATTGTTTCCAAAAATTGCATCCCGTAAATTCGGTATAATCACAGCTTTTCTGGAATTTTTTTGGTAAATAATTATTAATTATTGCCGTTAAATCTGACAATTAGTTATGTTTCTAATTTGAGATGACAACATATTTTTTGTACCATGAAATATTCTTCTTGATGCCAGGAAGCACCATTTTCTAGTGTACTGGAACTAATTGTTTGCACGATAGGATTTTTTTTTGTTCTATGGAAGCAGGTGTAATTGCTTTAGAAGCATCATCGATGAGATAATTTTCTTCGATTAAGATTCATATTTTATGAAGGTAACGAAAAATAATGTTCAGGTACTTGGCTTCCTAGTAACGAATTTTTTCTTCGAGAAATTTGTTTTCATATCACAAATTTTAAGTCCCATGTATCTTTATATCAAATTTTCCAACACAAGAAAATAATTGCTTCAATCCAATACTAATGTGTATCCATGATTTTCTTCTACTTGAATATAATTTTGTTTCCTTCTTCATTACTTCATACATAAATATGATACAAATTTATTTTCTTCAAATCACCAAAAGTGCATACAATGCATCCCAAGTTAACATTGTATTTTCCTATAGACCATAGCCTTGCTTCCCTTCGTTTGCGGTCCTCATTGTAGGGAAGATTCAGGTGCCACCACGCATATTGGTGCATGCATCGGTTACCTACATATGTGTGTAACTATGGCCGCTAGCTCCAAAGCCAACACACAACCGTGCTTGAAGATCCATCTGTTAGATATGGTGCATAAGCACATAAGATAAGAAGCAACAATGTATATTACATGTATGATACAGTAGAACCGCATGTAAGGAAGGATGCACTCTTTCTACATGCTATATCACACCACCGTTGATTTATGGACAACTTTGAGATTTGATTTCGCATTAATCCAGAAGGAAAAGGAAAAATGTTTGGCCTGCCCCATCAACACATATATGAAATATATGAAGCATGATGAGAATGTTCAAATACAAACAATTTTCTTAAAAATGCAATAGTAAGTACAAAAAAGAATAGAAGTATGTTTCACTACTGCAAACTATCTGGACCGAAAGGAACTACTAGAAAGTTTGGAAGCATGGATATTAAGAAGCATCAATTTGTTGTTATCTCAACGTAATTCATGCTTGAGCATAGAATTTTGTAATTGAAAACTAGCAACGAATATCACCAACATGTCTGTGCATAGACCATTTTTGATCTACAAATAAATTTCATCCACCGATGCAAACAAACTGGGATGCCGAAACACATATCTAATACTTACGAAGCATGGTTACTGGAAACATCATATTATGCATAATCTGTTTATGGGTTACCATGATGATGTAACAATGGCCGATTCATGCAGTGCAATAGCTTCGTTTTAGAGGAGAAACTTCGAAGAAGGGAAAAGAACCACGATTGGTTCTCCGACCAACGGTCGATGGGTGGGACTCCAGCATCGGGTTCAAACCTACAGGGTCCAAGCACCTCGTGATGCAAAAAACGTGGTGCCGATGGAGGGCACGACCACCTAATGTCATGATGGTGCACCACCGAGGTCACCTGGGCCGCATCGAGGAGTAGATCGGTAGAGGAGATCAGATTTGGGTGCGTGGTGGATCATATTTTTTGGGGTGGGATTGCGTTTCCGGTGACGAGGTGTGAAGGAAACAAGGTGCACATGAGACAACCGCATAATCGAAGTGGATGGAGGCGGCATCATGGACGGCGAGCTCCAAGAAACGCACAACGATGGCACGAGAGAGGAAAAACATGAGAGATGGAACCAGAGGGAATTACGGGCCAGCGCCAACTATGGGTAGTTAGCATAGCGTCAACTACGGAATCAGGGCCATCGTTAAATAAGTGTGGTTAGCACGACTGGGCCTCAGCCGTGGGGTCTGAGGATTGCTGTCTGACGATAAGAAGAGAAGCCTTTTTGAAAGTGCAAGCGGCGACACACGACGGCACGGGCGCCGCGCGGGTGCATCTCCGGCCGCTTCTTTTTTTCGCGCGCTCTCTCTCTCTCTGCTCCATCCGTTCTCGTGAATCCGAACAGAACAATTGGTTTGGTTTATTCGGTTGATATGGACTTTTTTTGTACCGGTATAGTATCGCTTTATGTTGTTTTCTGTAGGCAAATCCTGGTTCATTTCGAGGGCGGTGGTGGTTGCTTCGCGTGAGATGAGCACGAATAAACAAGGGGAGATTATTGCCGTCGCTCTCGCGCGTGACACGTGGGTCCTCGGCCCTGTCCAGCCGCCCGCGTGCCGGCGGACGTCACGGGCCAGCAGCGGCAGCAACGCATTTTGTTTATTTTTCTTCATCTATATATATGAACCTTGCACGTAATATATTGGCTCCTTTGAAAACACCAAGAGGTCAAGTATTTTTATTGTCAATTTTTTTTGAGATAATGGTGTAGGTCCAACGGACGGACTTCTTGTGCTCCAAATTCTCCGGAGAACAAGGGTATTGTATTTTAGTCGAAGATAGCTGCATGGCATGATTTGATCTGTCTATTAACTGCATTTTTCTTTTTTGAAACTCGTCTGTTGCCCCTTCCCCAATCCACGACATGCGTCACGGTATACTTTGAACATTTTGAACGCGCAACGTGTAGCAAAGCATCGACTCTATGTGTGAACATTTTTAACGCTATTTAACTTAGGAAAAAGTCAAAAAAAAAACTTGAACTGGTAGACGATGACGAGATCGCACCCTGAAGTCGCAATCCCTAAAATTTGCACTCTCAAGTCAGTAATCCCGGTCTAAAAATAACCTTGATAACATTCCCAAACAGGGATTGCATGCGTGGCAAGTGAAGGTCGGGATTGGTTTTTTTTTCTTTTTTCAAACGGAAGGAGAAGGCCTTGTTGCTGCATAAAGGGTGAGTCGGCCCAACTTAACAGCCCATTGACTCATTTAGACCATGACGGTCAATCGCCCAGCCCGACGAGGGATTCAGTTGAGGAGTGTCTCCCTGCCTTCTGCTCTGCTTTGGTGACGGCAATGGCGACGACCGGGTGATCGACGGAAGCGGCAACGATCGGGGCGACGCTCGACGGCGAGCGACAGGCAAAGGTATGTCCCCGTCGTCCACCTCCACCGGGCACCGTTCTTTCTGTTCTCTGTAGAACATTAGGGTTAGGGGTTAGGGTTTTTGGGGCGAGTTTTTGGTCGGTAAAAGCTGCGAGTTTTAGGCGAAAACTGTGAATTTTTTGGGCGATTTATGTTTGTTTGTAGTAGCACGGGGTAGTGATATTTCTTTGTTTTTTCAGTTTAATCATGGATCCAACGGAGATTTTGAACGTCCGATTCCACATCGGTGGCGAGTTTGTTGGCATTGGTCCCAATTTTCAGTATGTTGGTGGGGATGAAGAGATGTGAGAGATCGAGAGAGATAAGCTCTCACTGCAGGAGGTGAAGGACTTTCCGAATGATCATATGCAATTGAAGGATAGATGAAATTATATTATCATGTGCCAGGGAAATCAATGGCAGATGGCTTGATGTTTCGGCATGATGACAGATCATGCTTGCAGATGGGAGAGTACACAGATGTTGGAGGAGTTGCTGACATTTATGTTGAGTACCATGGAGAAGAAGACAGTGAGAATAGCGGCAGTGGGAGTGATTTTGAGATGGATGAGATGATCAATTTGAGTGATGCTGATGAACCTGACATAGTGATAAGTGCTGAGCGAGCTGCCTGTTCTGATGATGATGTCCAGTTTGTGCAGGAAGTGTTGGTTCCACATGATAGTGGTATGATCACTCAAATTATTTCTAGTCCTGTGAAGCACATTCATGTAGATGCTAGAGCAAGGAGAGTTGGAGCACAACAAGTTGCAGAAGAGCAGGTGCTTGCAGAGCAAGTGCAAGATGTTGTGGATGGATCTCAGTTTGCAATTTCCCAGGTATTAAATCCTTCAGCTCATGCATCAGGACAGGGTACACAAACTCCAAGTCAAGCACAACCTGGAGATTCAGATAGTGAGTCAGATTCAGACCCTCAGTATCTACCACACAGTGAGGACAGTGGTAAAAATTCATAGGTTGTTGAGCTTAGAAGGCATGCTAGAAAATTCAAGAAGAAAATGAGAGACACCAAGAGTTGCATTGGTAGAGATCCCACAGAAGCTGTTCCATCGGAGCTCATTGCAAATATGGAGGAACAACTAGAAGCAGATGACAAATAGTGGGGCTATGATTCATCTGATGAGGATTACTCCTATGATGATGATTCAGATGGACATCAAGTGAGGAGGAAGCGCAAGTTTCCAAGGTACATCAATGACATAGAGATTCCACATTTCAGTTTGTCAATGGTGTTTAGAAGCAAGAACCAGCTGGTGAAAGCACTCAGGAGATATGGCATTGTAACTAAAAGGAGCATTACGTTTGTTAAATCAGAGGCTAACAGGGTAAGGGCCAAGTGTGGATGGGATGGTTGGCCCTGGCTTATTTATGGTGCCAAAACCTCAAGAACAAACATGTTTCAGATAATTACATACAATGATGAGCACCATTGTGCACAGAACAGAGAAAATAAGTTGGTCACTGCTAAATTCATTGCTCAGAGATATGAGCATTTTATCTTAGCTAACCCAATGTGGAAGATTGAGAGCATGAAGGCAACTGTCCCACAGGACATGTTTGCAGATGTTTCCCCTTCTAAGTGCAAGCATGCAAAGAAAATTTTCATCGACAAGCTAATGGCTGGCATGAAAGAAGAGTACACTAGAGTATTTGATTACCAGCTGGAGTTGCTAAGAAGTAATCCTCGTAGCACAGTTGCAGTATGCTTGGATCCTACAATCATGGATAGGCATGTTTTCCAAAGCTTCTATGTGTGCTTCAATGCTTTGAAGTTAGACTTCAAGGCTGGGTGTAGAAAAGTTATTGGTTTAGATGGATGTTTCTTCAAAGGAGCACTAAAGGGAGAACCGTTGTGTGCCATTGCTAGTTATGCCAATAACCAGATGTATCCAGTGGCTTGGGCTGTTGTTGAATAAGAAACAAATGAGAGTTGGAAGTGGTTCATTGGCTTGCTTATTAAAGACCTAGACATCAACAATAATGGAGCTGGCTGGGTCTTCATATCTGACCAGCAAAAAGGATTGATTAATGCCATGAGGGGTTATCTACCAAATGCAGAGCACAGGATGTGTGCAAGACCTATCTATGACAACTGGAGGAAGAAGTATAGGGCACATGAATGCTAGAAAAAATTCTGTGCAGTGGCCATAGCATCTAATAAGAAAGATTTCAATTATTACAAAGCAAAGCTTGCACAAGAAACACCTGAGGGTGCACAAGACATGATGAAAACAGAGCCTGGACACTGGGCAAGAGCTTTCTTTGAAGTTGGTTCCATGTGTGAATCAGTTGACAATAACCTATGTGAATCATTTAACCATGCAATTGTTGATGCCAGGTTTTATCCATTGATTTCAATGCAAGAGAAGACTAGAAAGAAAATATTTGTTAGAATCCAAGAACAAAGGGAGAAAGGTGCAAAGTTTCATGAAAAAATATGCCCAAGCATATTTAAGAAGTTGAAGGCCAGTATAGCAAGGACCCAGTTCAGGGAGGTGCTGTGGGGTGGGAAAGATTCATATGAAGTGCAAATACTAACTAGCAGAAAGAGGAAGTACACAGTCAGTCTTCTAAATAGGACTTGCTCTTGTGGATACTTTCAATTAGCTGGTCTACCTTGATCTCATGCAATCTATGATATCTACAAGAGCAAGAAGACTTTGGAAGATTACATTGCTCCATGCTACTCAGTTGATACCTTCAACAGCATAAATGACCACTGTCTTCAACCTGTGGAAGGTGAGGAAATGTGGCCCATTTCTCCCAATCCTAGGCCTCAAGCTCCAGGTTATGTGAGGATGCCAGGTAGGCCAAAGAAAAATGCTAGGAAGAGGGAAGAGCATGAGAAACCTAAGCCTACAAACAAAATGAGCAAGCATGGCACTGTAATTACTTGCTCACTATGTCACACAGTTGGCCACAGTAAAGGAGGCTGCAAAAATAACCCAGAGAGAGCCAACAAGAAGAATGTTCACCTTCTTAAGACTACCAAAAAGAACAAGGCATCATAGGTAATTTTATAATTTTATTGCATAGTATGTGTCCTGCAATTTAGTTTGAATTTAACTTGCTGTTTAACTTGATGTTCTGCTATATTTTAGGTACCTGGGGAGTCATCTAGTGCACCAGCACATATCGCACCTTCTGGCCACAATAAAGGATCATCTGTTGCACCTACAGGAAGGGGACCAAGTGCCCAAGCTAGATCTTCTACATTTAAGCCTCCAAGAAGGACCTCTTCAGATGCACATGCTGGAACATCTACTTCTGGTGCAACAAAGAAGAGAAAGAGAGTTCATGCATCATCTATTCCTAGCTATAAGTATTTCAATTGCAGCGGCAATGTGTAATCTTGTCTTCTTTGCAATTGCTTTTGTTTGAAGCAAGTGCTATGTAATGTTGCAAACCTGGTAGTGCAACCGCTTTTGGAATGTTGCAAACATTTATCTGATGTTGCAGCTGGTAGACATATATTTGCTATGTTTGCAAACCTGGGTTGTGCCAAAAATATTTGCTATATGTTCTGACATTCCAAACCTGGGTTGTGCCAGATATATTTGTTGTTGACTCTGATGAGTGTACTAATTTTGATAGAATAATGCTTTGTACATTCAGAATGACAAGTTCATACATAGCAAACTCATAGGATTGAAACTGACAGCATAATGCACTTCATAGAATTGAAACTCACAACAATTCATAGATAAGACATTGCACACATGTTCCAGGTCACAATTCCAAAGACATTCCTTACATAACCCAGTGCATACATGTTCCATCTCACACTCAAACTCATATCACTGAACATCACTTCAGTACACTGCCATTTTACCTAGAACTAGACCTAACACAAACACAATGCAAATCATCACAATATTCATATATTTTCCCTTCAAATCTTCAATTTTTGCATCCTTCTCCTTCAACTGAACTTGCAGAGTCTCAATTGCATTGGATTTTGCTTCTTCATGTCGAGCATTCGCCAGCATTGGACATTCATCATCAACTCAAGCAGCAGAACCTAGTCCCCTGAGCCTCCAAACCTCATCCTTCAAATCTCCAATGAGATCACTAAATTTCTTTGGCAGCTTCGGATCACGCCATTCAACATAGCCACACCCACCATGCTATTCATTCAAACAAAATCAATCGCAACAATCAAAAACAGATAGGAGCAGAGGAAGAAGGAGACATGAGCAGAAAAATCGAGCAAAACACGAACTTACCATGGCATCCACGCAGGCATAGTATCTCCTCCCGGGATTGTGCCTGCTCCACGAGATCCATCGGGGGGCCTTCCGGGGAGGATTGCAATGACACTTCTTCTCCGGCTTGTAAGCCATTGCGCTCTCCCTGTAGGGCACAGGCGACCTCGACTCCACGCCCCTCCGTCCACTTGCTCGATGGAATCCGGAACAGAAGATGCCCCGAAGACCAAGACATCGCACTCCACCGTCACCGTGCTCTACGCGTCGCCGTCACCGTGCTCCGCGCGCCGCCTCCAACCCTAGCTCCCTCACTGTCTTCCCAATTTTCCCCAAATCCGTTCGAACAGATGCGCCCGCACGGGTCAACACTACCCCTCTCTGGCCCACATGTCACGTCAATCCCGGTTGACCACTGCCACGTCATCGATTTTAGCCTAAGACGTCGTCAAGGTTATTTTTAGACCGGGATTACTGACTTGAAAGTGCAAACTTCAGGCATTCTGACTTCAGGGTGCGATCTCGCCATCGTCTACCAGTTCAAGGTTTTTTTTGGACTCCACACTTTAACTTACGCCGTGACATGATGATTTCTTTGCAAGGGCTTTGACCCTGTCTCGTTTGGAAGAGATGTTCCATCCCCTTCGCGACATGATGACTCCTTTGTAAGGATGGACGACTATTTTTGGTGGATTTTTGGAGCGGATGGAGGTTGTTGCTGGCCGATTGGGCCACTTGTCACAGCTCCCTCTTGCGTCGGCTCCTATGGTTGAGCCTGTTGTTGTTGGCTTCGTGGATGAGGTGGGTGATGAGCTCTTTGGTAGCTTCTCGCCTCATGATGTGTCTGGTTCGACGCCCCCTGTGTTGCTCGACTTTGAGGGTGAGGCCTCTGTTGAGGTTGTATCTCCGGTGCTAAAGATCATGCTTGAGCTGCAAGTGTTTATGTGAGGAACCTGATTCTTCTCAGTCGATGGAGCAGCATATGTTGGTCTCTCTCCAGGCCTCGAAGGTGGCCTTGGTGCCTTACCACCCCCCGAAGAGCCTTGGCGGACGTCTACCAACTTGCCTATCGAGGCCAGGTGATGCCTGTGAGTGAAGTGACCATTGAGCCAGGTGTGACGTCGCATATTCCTAGTCCATATGATCCCTTCACGAAGGAGCTATGTGACTTACTTGTCAGCGTGGAGGTTACTAGACCTGGTTTGGGCAGGTCAATTGCTTGCCTCCCAACGGGAATGAAAATAAGGGGAAAATGTGAGAAGGTCGGCAAAGGCAAGAAGAGTGGTGCCATTGGGAAGATGTATGTGGTTGTTTGATCTTCGGTCTCTCGGCCTGCTCTCTTGGAAGGGGTTCTCGTTGTGGTTTGGTGGTACCTAATGTCTTTGTGTCGGGGATCACTTTATGTGGTGGTAGTGGGGGTGAGTTGTTCATCTGTGGTTAGTTTGTATCGATTTTTGTCCGGTTTTGCATGAATTAACTGGGTAGTTCTCTTCTTAATTAATCGATGAGACAAAACTTTTGCTTCCATTTCAAAATAAAACTTACGCCATGAGCAGCAAGGCATGAATGCATGCTGGCTCATCGGCGGAAATTTCCTCTCAAGTACTAGTACATTTCACATTTCATATATGGTAAAATAAGCAAATTTGACATCCGAATTTGGGGTCCTGTCCTTCACTCATCTTGCCTTCCATTGGGTGCTACTACGACGCGAGCGTCCACCTCTCCTTGCCGCGTGCCACTCCGGCAACGGCGCCCACCCTCCCCTTGCCGCCTGCCACTCCGGTCGAGGCACCATCCTCTCGTTCTCATGGCGCACAGCCCCGGTCGTTCTCTTTCACCTTCCGTCCTTCGGACGAGCAGCCGGTGGTCCTGACTTGGCCTCTCCTTTGGCTCGGAGGGGTCGGAGGGCCTGACCGTGATCGAGGTTGGCTATGGCTCCAGGCCGACAGGTGCATCGAGCCGTCGCATCACGCCGTGGGAGCAAGCTTCCCCTTCCAAGAAGACGCTCTGAAGGTGTCGCAATGGGCTAGATCTTGAGCTTCCTGTCATTCGACGTGCCTCCCCGGTGAGTCGCCCCTCGCCGCCAAGAGAGCTCTCCCCGAACATGGAAGGCAAGTGATTTTGGTGTCTTCTCGAAGGGCACTTCCGCAATGATTGCACAAACAAGATTGTGTGCATTCGCTGCGGGATGCCGGGCCATGGTTCGAGGGACTGCAAGTGCCCGAACAACCCGTCCTCTGCAAAAGAGCTACGGTGTGTGGCGGAGGCCAAGGCGTCCCATCGCGCACACGAGGTCGCCCCTTAGGCCATCCGCCTCTTTCAGGCGGGCTTCCGTCGGCCCCGCGCACTAAAGGTGAGGCGTCCGCACATCTCCGCCGCCACCTCCCTCGCCCCCGCATGGCCCACCCCCTGCCGTGGACTGGCCGGTTCTATCGATGTCGCGCCTTGAGGTGCCAGTGGATCATCACATGGAGCCGAAGAATCTCTGCATCATGCGACGCTCGCGCTCCGTGGTGGATTTGGAGTGGAGACTACAGTTTGCCATGGTGGCCGACATCGCATGGCCAAGATGGATATCTCGTTGGCGTTCATTCTGGGGGTATTGCGATATCTAGTCGATGTCAGTGAGGAGTGGGTCTCAATGATTCCCTAGAGGCCAAAGGATTACATTGTTGTGTTCGAGCAAGCTGAGCATCGGAACTGAGTCACTGCGCTGCCGTTTGTCGATCATCGTGGTGTCCGTTTGTATTTCCGACCATGGAACAGGCAAGCGCAAGTCGTCCATGCAATGTTCGGCCTTAAGGTCCACTTGGTCTTGGAGGGGCATCCCACCGCATGCCTGGGATAGCGAGATGGTGGAACAGGTGCTCGATGCAGCGTTCTAGGTGGATGAGGTGGGCCCGGAGACCGCCTCGTGGTGTGACTTGGTCGCATTCAAGCTCTCAGCATGGGTAGCGGACCCCAAAGCCATCCCCTCAATCCGGTGGCTGGCGATCCTGGAGCCGGGCATTGTGCCACCGTTGAGGGAACCTACGCTGCTGCAGTACAAGATCTTGATTTATTTGGACGCGTTTATGATTTACTCCGGTATGGTGGAGCCGTCGAGAGGCGTCGGAGGTTCTTCTAGTAGTGGGAAGAGCGGCATGACAGTTTCCAGTGGTGGGGGTCCGGTGATGCATCGCGGGACCTAGAAATTTGTCTCTCTGGATGCTAGGGGAGTCGGCCCTCGGAGCAGGGTCATGGAGCTCGTTTGAGTTTGTTCACCAGAGGCAATGGCGTCCTTGCCGCGCCGGCAGCCACATAGTGGAGGTTGCCATCCATAGAACGAGTGATTAACCTGGAGGAGATGGGCCCGACAGTGAAGGTTTGGAATAGGCTATCTGTGAGGCCCTCTGCTTTTGACCGTCCTTCTAGGTGGAAGTTGGAGATACAAATCAAAGGGATAAGTAGTGGAACCGCCTGAAAGCTTCTAGGGCATCGAGGGATAGAACGCTTCCTCGTTCCATTGGACGATAGCTGGCTGCGGAGGACACACAATAACCAATGCAAGTGATCCAGTGGAGGGAGGAAAGCGTGCCCAATCCAGTCAGCGGAGAGCGGCCGGAGCAGGCGACCGCTGTTAAGACTGCAAAGACCGATGGAATGATTGAGACAGAGGCCCCGGGTCCGGGCATGGGAGAGGCCCGAGCCAATGAAAGGAACCCCAACAAGAGTGCACAGATCCCCACGGACCAGGTGGGTGCATAGTAAGGCCCTGTTTCTTTCACAAGTTCCAGGACTTCTTTAGTCCTAACTAAAAAGTCTCTAGTCACTAAACAGGGACTAGAGGTCATTAAATGACATGCAAAAAACCATGTTACGCCTAGTAATGTACTAGAAGTTATTAAATGACATGCTAAAAGTAGGAGCACTGTTGGAAAAAGTGCCAAAAAAGTCCCCAAAAGACCCTCCCATAGGGACTTCTTCCTATAATCCCAAATACCCCCTTTTAGTCCCTAAAAGTCCCTCCTGTTTGTTTCACATGGGCCTAAAAGAGAATTTTTTTTGTCCCTACACTAAAAAGTCCCTGGAAACAAATACCCCCTAAGTCACAACGGGCCAAGGGACGCACACCAGGCATGTAGCGGGCAGCCACGGGGCACTAGACTTATTCGTGCGTCCGGTTGCTCTGGTGGTGGACTCTGTAGTGTGCTTGGTGGTAGTGGAGGTGGATCTGGTTGCTGGGGCCGCACGAGCCTAGATAACACAGACATGGGCTAAGGTGGAGGTCCCCCCCATTGGACGCACATGCACCAGGGTGGGAGAACGTTTCGGCATCGGTGCATCACTCTCATCCAGACCCACCCATGGAGAAGCATGGAGAGGTTCCGCTCCTGATTGGGGAGACTGATGCTTCCTCTCATCTTGAGCCACAGTTGGGCGATGATACATCTCCAACGTATCTACTTTTCCAAACTCTTTTGCCCTTGTTTTGGACTCTAATTTGCATGATTTGAATGAAACTAACCCGGACTGGCGCTGTTTTCAGCAGAACTGCCATGGTGTTGTTTTTGTGCAGAAATAAAAGTTCACGGAATGACCTAGAAACTTACGAGGATTTTTTATGGAATATATAAAAAATATCAGAGAAAGAATCAACTGAAGATACGCTGTTAGTGGGCCACGAGCCCTGCAGGCTCGTGGGGCCCACGTGGCTCCTCCGACTTCATCTCCAACTCTATATAACCTCTCTCGCCCAGAATTTTTTTGGAGAGAAGAGTTCATCGCGTTTCACGATACGGAGCCGCCGCCACCGCCTGTTCTTCCTCGGGAGGGCAGATCTGGAGTCCGTTCTGGGCTCCGGAGAGGGGAAATTGACGCCGTCGTCATCATCAACCATCCTCCATCGCCAATTCCATGATGCTCTCCATCGTTCGTGAGTAATCTCATCGTAGGCTTGTTGGACGGTGATGGGTTGGATGAGATCTATCATGTAATCAAGTCAGTTTTGATGGGGTTTGATCCCTAGTATCCACTATGTTCTAAGATTGATGTTGCTACTACTTTGCTATGCTTAATGCTTGTCACTAGGGCCCGAGTGCCATGATTTCAGATCTGAACCTATTATGTTTTCATCAATATATGTGTGTTCTTGATCCTATCTTGCAAGTTGTAGTCACCTACTATGTGTTATGACCCGGCAACCCCGGAGTGACAATAGCCGGAACCACTCCCGGAGATGATCATAGTATGAGGATCCCATGTATTCACCGTGTGCTAATGCTTTGTTCCGGTTCTCTATTAAAAGGAGACCTTAATATCCCTTAGTTTCCATTAGGACCCCACTACCACGGGAGGGAAGGACAAAAGATGTCATGCAAGTTCTTTTCCATAAGCACGTATGACTAAATACGGAATACATGCCTACATTACATTGACGAACTTGAGCTAGTTACATATCACCCTATGTTATAACTGTTACATGATGAATGCCATCCGACATAATTATCCATCACCGATCCAATGCCTATGAGCTTTTCCTATACTGGTCCTTGCTAAGTTACTTTACCGCTATTGCTGTCACACTTGCTATACGAATTACTACTGCTACTGTTACCGCCGCTATCGTTACTATCATACTACTTTGCTACTAAAACTTTGCTGCAGATACTAAGTATTTCAGGTGTGGTTGAATTGAAAACTCAACTGCTAATTCTCGAGAGTATTCTTTGGCTCCCCTTGTGTCCAATCAATAAATTTGGGTTGAATACTCTACCCTCGAAAACTGTTGCGATCCCCTATACTTATGGGTTATCAAGACGTTTTTCTAACACCTTTGCCGGAGAGCATAGCTCTATTCTCTGAGTCACTTGGGATTTATATCTGTTGATCACTATGAGAAATCCGAGAGATCCAAAAACTAAAGTCTTGCCCTCAACTACGAGGACAGGTAAGGAACTGCCATCTAGCTCCGCACTTGATTCACCTTCTGTTATGAGTAAATTTGCGACACCGCCACCTACTAGTAATTCTGATATGTCGCTTGTGCTTGATGATGCTACTTCTGCTATCCATGATGCTTATGATGATGCTTTGCTTGATAATGATATGCCACTGGGTGAATTTCTTGATGCACAAATTGCTAGAGTTACTGCTAAATCTGATGATACTTCTGAAATTGATGAAATTCTTGAAGTTGAACCTCGTGTGACACCTGTTAGACCTAACTCTCCTAGATTTGAATTGCCTAATATACCTAAGGGTTCTGTTATGGAGGGAGAGGTAGCTCAAGATTTTCTTGCTTGTAAGGATAGGTATGATCTTGAGAATTTATTATGCAAGTGGAAAGAAAATCTCTGAATGCTAGAATGAAATATGATCCTAAGTTTGCTACTTCACCCATCTTTGTTACTCATAAGGATTATGAATTCTCTGTCGATCCTGAGTTAATCACTTTGGTTGAATCTGATCCTTTTCATGGTTATGAATCTGAAACTGTTGTAGCACATCTTACTAAACTGAATGATATAGCCACCCTATTCACTAACGAGGAAAAAATTCTCTATTACTATATCCTTAAGTTGTTTCCTTTCTCACTAAAGGGTGATGCTAAAACTTGGTTTACTTCTCTT
Organism: Hordeum vulgare subsp. vulgare; assembly: GCF_904849725.1. Classification (NCBI taxonomy): domain Eukaryota; kingdom Viridiplantae; phylum Streptophyta; class Magnoliopsida; order Poales; family Poaceae; genus Hordeum; species Hordeum vulgare. The sequence goes on along the minus strand of NC_058520.1, from coordinate 46,016,144 downwards.
GCTCCTGGTTGTGTTTGTAGTCCCCAGGATATGATATACTACTTCTCTGAGAAATATTTTCCTGCCCATAAGAAACAAGCTGCCTTGCAGGATATATAAAACTTTGTGCAAATTGAAGAAGAGAATCTCCCACAAGCTTGGGGGAGGCTTGTCCAGTTACTTAATGCTTTGCCTGATCACCCTCTTAAGAAAAATGAAATACTTGATATCTTTTATAATGGACTAACCGGTGCTTCTAGGGACCACCTAGATAGTTGTGCTGGTTGTGTTTTCAGGGAACAAACTATGGAACAAGCTGAAATTCTATTGAATAATATCTTGAGCAATGATAATGCTTGGACTATTCCCGAACCACCTCCGAAGCCAACTCCGAAGAAAAGAGGTATTCTATTCCTCAGTCCTGAAGATATGCAAGAAGCTAAGAAATCTATGCAAGAGAAAGGTATTAAATCTGAAGATGTTAAGAATCTACCACCTATTAAAGAAATACATGGTCTTGATAACCCGTCACAGGTAGTAGATGTAAATTCTCTTCGTAGATTCAATGAGAGTGATATTCCTTATTATAAACCTGCTAGCTTATGCTTAGATGAATTTGATAACTTTGTCGCCAAACAACAAAGTTGTAATGATTATGTTGGCACACAACTGAAACAAAATGCTCGTATGATTAATCATATAAGTGCTTGTGTGGATAGAAATGTTAATGATCTTAAGCTTATTGGTAAACATGCTTCTATGGTCACTACTCAAGTAGAACAAGTACTTAAGGCTCAAAATGACTTGCTTAATGAATTGAATGATAATTCTGTTAGAGTTGTTACTAGAGGTGGCAGAATGACTCAGGAACCTTTGTATCCCGAGGGCCATCCTAAGAGATTTGAACAAGATTCTCAAGGAGTTAATACTGATGCACCTAGTCATCCTGGTAATAGGAAGAAAAAGAAAGATGATAAGAACTTGCATGCTAGTAAACTTGTTGCTGTTACACCTGAGAATCCAAATGATGTTTCTATTTATCATGCCGAAACACAATCTGGTGATGAACATGAGCCTAGTGATAATATTGATAATGGTGTTCATGTTGATGCTCAACCTAGTAATGATAATGATGTGGAGATTGAACCTGCTGTTGATCTTGATAACCCACAACCTAAGAACAAGAGATATGATAAGAATGATTTTATTGCTAGGAAGCATGGTAAAGAAAGAGAACCATGGGTTTAGAAACCCATGCCCTTTCCTCCCAAACCATCGAAGAAAAAGGATGATGAGGATTTTGAGCAGTTTGTTGAAATGATTAGACCTATGTTTTTGCAAATGTGTTTGACTGATATGCTTAAAATGTCTCCTTATGCTAAGTACATGAAAGATACTGTGACTAATAAAAGAAAGATGCCTGATGTTGAGATTTCCACCATGCTTGCTAATTACACTTTTAGGGGTGGGACTCCTAAGAAACTAGGTTATCTCGGAGTGCGCACTATACGTTGCTCCATTAAAGGAAATTATGTTAGAACTGCTTTATGTGATCTTGGAGCCGGTGTTAGTGTTATGCCTCTCTCTTTATATCGTAGACTTGAATTGGATAAGTTGACACCTACTAAAATTTCTTTGCAAATGGCCGACAAATCAACTGCTTTACCTATCGGCATTGGCGAGGATGTGCCTGTTGTGGTTGCGAACGTTACTATCTTAACGGACTTTGTTATTCTTGATATTCCTGAGGATGATGACATGGCGGTCAACCTTGGAAGACCCTTTTTAAACACTGCAGGGGCTGTTATAGATTGCAACAAAGGCAATGTCACTTTCCATGTTAATGGTAATAAGCACACGGTGCACTTTCCGAAGAAACAATATCGAGTTCATTGCATTAATGCTATTGAAAATTCTTCATCAATTATTATTGGAAGCTTTGAATTCCCTATACCTAATGTCAAGATGAAATATGATATACTTGTTATTGGGGATATGCACACCCCCGTTGAGGTAACCTAGTGATTATTTGAAAAATTCTCCGGTTTTATGTGATTCGAAAAAAAGTTTGTCAAGGAGACTTGATCAACCTCATTGACGGATTTCTTGTGATGACCATGAGATGGATGAATCTAGAAGTCACAACCTTCTATTCCCAACTTTTACTTTATGTTATTTAGTAGAAAAATAATAAATATAACATTATTTTCCAGTTTTCTGCATTATCCGTTCAATAAAAAATGACCTAAAAATAAAAGTTCTCCAAATGCCCTGAAATTCAAGTATGATTTTTTCTGGAATATTTAAGAATTTCTGAGATACATAACTAGTCAGGCGGATGCACTAGTGGGCCACGAGCCTAGGAGGCGCGCCCTCTCCCCTAGGCGCGTCTAGCAGGCCCGTGGGTCCCATGTGGCCCCCCTCCACATATTCCAGCACCCATCTTCTTCGCCTACCTCTAGAAAAAATCATTCCACAGCTCAAACCCATGTTCTTGCTCATTTTGCTGCATTTTTCGATTTCCTTGTGCAAAGCCCCATTCACCAAACTGTTTTGGGGAATTGTTCCTTGGTATGTGACCCCTCCATTGTCCAATTTGTTTTTATTCTAGTGCTTTATTCATTGCCTATTATTGCTGCCTTGGTGACCCTATTCTTGAGCTTTTCATGTTAATTTTAGTTGGTCCCAAGTAGTTTTGATGCATGATATGACCTCTCGGCACTTGTAGGAGTAGTTGCTATGAGTTTTGTTAAACTTTGTTCACTTTTATTTTGAGTCACTAAAAATTTCAGAATTATTTCAGAAAATGTAAGATGTCCAGGAAGAACTATCATGGCGGTTCCTCAAGCAAAAGGGGTCCCCGTCTCGCGATTCGGGAGCCCGATTCTTATCAGCCGAGGAACGCACTGGTGCAACCATGTGAATGGCCTTCCGATGAATTCATGATTGATGCAGGTTTCAAGGACAAGTTTGATAGATTTGTTCGCAACACCGGGCTTGAAGAATTCATCTCCAATAAATGTGAACAGTATACTACACTCACTGCCTCTTTTCTACGTAGATTCAAATTTTCAGTTGGCCATAACACATCCATACTGTTTGATCTTTATGACAAATTGTATACTATGGATTAGAGGATTTTAATAGAATATGCAAGATACCTGATTGGGGTAGTCCCAATGACCCTCCTAAGTCTTCGGTTAGAGATTTTATTTCTAGTATAACTTTTGGAGAAACTAGAGATATTACGCAGGCTACCATGGGGAGCATTCATTTTCCTTCCTTACATTATTTTGCCCTCTTCATAGGTAGATGCATTAACGGCAAGCATGACCATAGTCACCTCTGCACACCTGACCTTAGTATTCTTAAGAGTGCAGTAACGGGTGATAGAAGTTTCAACATGGGAGCTATAATTGCTAGGAGGCTAAATAATAATGCTAATGAAGGGGATTTCTTCGGTGGGATCTATGCCACTTACATAGCAAATTCTCTTGGAATACCCATCCGCACAGGAGATCCCCCGCTCCATACAGCTTTCCTTGATCGCGCCGCTATGATATGTTATCAGTTCTTTGAGAGGGATAATGAATCCCTCCTATACCGGTTAATATTTAACCGACGACGTGTTTTCCATTACCCTTCCTGCTCCTGCCTTCTTTGACTTTCACGGAAAACGGAGATATTACATAACCAGAGGAGAGGCATAGGAGTATGAGAGGGAGGTGAAGGATGCTCGCCTCCGTGAGGCAGCTATTCAGGCGGTAGCTGCCGTGTCCCAGTACAACCCCCATTATGATTTTGGATATCGCCCGGACCAGCCGTGGAACTAGACCAACTTAGGCCAAAAGCCTAAGCTTGCGGGAGTACGTGTCTCTTACCGAATTTATATTCATGCTCACACATTCACTTTGATAGTCGGTGTTCACACTCTTCCATTGTATCATCCATGCTAGTTTATTTCTTTTTCTTGCATTCTTCTCGTGTGTTTGTTTAAAAATGAGAAAAACAAAAAAAAATAGTTGTAAGTTTACTTTACAGCATGCTTAGTGGTAATTAAAAAGAAAACCCAAAAAGATTTCCTGTTCTTCTTTTGCTTGTTGGGAGCTTTCCCGTGTAAATAGTTTTCTTGTTCTTTGGGTCGAGGTAGAAGACCATGATTAGAATGATTAGTGGCTCTCATATGCATTATTGTTTATCCGTCAAAGAGCCATATTACTTTGTCTTCTCCTATGAATTTGCTTGCAGATTCCAACTTAGTCCAATGCACGATCACTCTTATTATTATTCACATCATTCGGTCGTGCAAGTGAAAGGCAATAATGACGATATATGATGAAGTGACTGAGCCTGGAAAAGCTGGTATGAACTCGACCTATTTTGTTTGTGTAAATATGACTAGCTCATCGTTCCTAATCCACCATTGTTATGAGAGAAACATGTTTGAAATGACAACTTAGAGATCATAGTTTCTGATGCCATGCTCAATTAGCTAGGAGCTTACAATGGTTTGTCTTGGATGCCAACATGAATTTCAAGATGATTATGATGTAGTATGATAGGATGGTATCCTCCTTTGAATGATTCAAGTGGCTTGACTTGGCACATGTTCACGTATGTAGTTGAAACAAAATCAACATAGCCTCTACGATATTCATGTTTATGGTGATTTATATCCTGCTCATGCTTGCACTCAACATTGGTTAATTTCATTGCATATTTATGACTAATGACCCACAAGTATAGGGGATCAATCATAGTCCTTTCGATAAGTAAGAGTGTCGAACCCAACGAGGAGCAGAAGGATCTCACAAGTGGTTTTCAGCAAGGTAAAATCTGCAAGCACTGAAATTATCGGTAACAAGTGATTGTGTGGTGAGATGATTCGTAGCAAGCAACAAGTAACAACAGTAGCAACGGTGCAGCAAAGTGGCCCAATCCCTTTTGTAGCAAGGGACAAGCTTGGACAAAGTCTTATAGGAGGAAAAACGCTCCAGAGGACACACGGGAATTTCTGTCATGCTAGTTTTCATCATGTTCATATGATTCGCGTTCGTTACTTTGATAGTTTGATATGTGGGTGGGCCGGCGCTTGGGTACTGTCCTTACTTGGACAAGCATCCCACTTATGATTAACCCCTCTCGCAAGAATCCGCAACTACGAAAGAAGAATTAAGACAAAGTCTAACCATAGCATTAAGCTAATGGATCCAAATCAGCCCCTTACGAAGTAACGCATAAACTAGGGTTTAAGCTTCTGTCACTCTAGCAACCCATCATCTACTTACTACTTCCCAATGCCTTCCTCTAGGCCCAAATAATGGTGAAGTGTTATGTAGTCTACGTTCACATAACACCACTAGAGGAAAAACAACATACAACACATCAAATTACCCAACGAATACCAAATTCACATGACTACTATTAGCATGACTTATCCCATGTCCTCAGGAACAAAAGTAACTACTCACAAAGCATAATCATATTCATGACCAGAGCGGTAATGAGTAGCATCAAGGATCTGAACATAAACTCTTCCACCAAGTAATCCAACTAGCATCAATTACGAAGAGTAATTAACACTACTAGCAACCTTACAAGTACCAATCGGAGTCGCGAGACGGAGATTGGTTACAAGTGATGAAATAGGGTTTGGAGAGGAGATGGTGTTGATGAAGATGTTGATGGTGACGAGTCCTCTCCGATGAGAGGAGTGTTGGTGATGACGATGGCGACAATTTCCCCCTCCGGGAGGGAAGTTTCCCCGGCAGGATCGTCCTGCCGGAGCTCTAGATTGGTTCTGCTCAACTTCCGCCTCGTGGCGTCGGCGAATCCACGAAAAAGCCTCCTCTTGATTTTTTACACTCGAAACCCTTCATATAGCAGAAGGGGGGGGGGCAGTGGGCCAGTAGGGTGCCCACAAGCCCCCTAGGCGCGGCCAGGGGGGTGGTCGCGCCTAGCAGGCTTGTGGCCACCTGCTGGTGCCCCTATGTCACTTCTTCGGCCCAGTATTTTTTATAAATCTAGAAAAAATTGTCGTTGACTTTTTACAGCGTTTGGAGTTGCGCAGAATAGGTATCTCAAACTTGCTCTTCTTTCATGCCAGAATTACAGCTGCCGGCAGTCTCCCTCTTCATGTAAACCTTGCAAAATAAGAGAGAAAAGACATAAGTATTGTACCGTGAAGTGAAATAACAGCCCAAGAAGCGATAAATATCAACATGAAAACATGATGCAAAATGGACGTATCGACTCCCCCAGGCTTAGACCTCGCTTGTCCTCAAGCGAAAGCCTAGCTCATTAAATATGTCCACATGTTTAGGGAGAGAGGTGTCGACAAAACAAGATACGAACATGCAAGCATCATAATCATGATCAGAACAACAATACCAACATACAATCTCTCATTCTAAAGTGATAACTCCTTCAGAAAGTAAAGCATGGATCAAGAACCTTACCGGGAAGTAACAACCGGTAGCCTTTAGTCATTGAAGCAATTGCAATTTATCACAACATCAGAAAGAGTCAAATAACAGCTTGTAAAGCAAATCCACATACTCAATCATCATGTCATTCTTTGGATGTGATGGTGGAGGAGTTGTTGCAATGTTTGATTCCAAGAGGGCCATTAATCTTTGATTTATACCTTGGAGATCTGTCATATGTTTCTCCAGCAAAACAACTTCACGAGTGAGATAAGTATTGCGAGCACGAGTTGTTTCACAAAACCTCAAGAGTTCAATCAAGGATGGAGACAGTAGATGGAGGTAGGGTTGGTGGAAATCCACTTCTTCAACTTCTTCCTTGTTGAGCACAGATTGCACTTTGTCCCACGCCTGATTCTTCTCCTTAGTTTTGCCCTTGGTTTCTTTAGGTAACCTTTCCTTAGGCTCCATGACCTTCATCCTTTTCCGATCAGCACTTACTTCTCATAGACTTGAGGGAGATTGTTCTCCCCCACAGATTCCTGAGACGACATCTCGCTCTAAATCCGCGACAGAAAACAGGCTTGAAACGGAAACAGAGGAAATCTGCGTGATACGAGGGTCAGACCTTACGGGAGAATATATATTCATTTTTTCCAGACCAGAATGAGTACTCCGCACGAAAACGGAGTCCGGGAGGCGCACGAGGTGGACACAAGCCCCCCAGGCGCGGCCAGGGGGTCGGCCCGCGCCTGGCAGGCTTGTCGCTTCCTCGCGCGCTTTCCGGACTACTTCCAATTTTTTTATTTTTCAAATATTCCAAAACAGAGAAAATTTCCTACTGGATAAGTTTTGGAGTCTGTTTTCTTACCGAATCACATACCTTTTCGTTTTCGGAGTCTGAAACAGGCTGATAAATGTCCCTTAGGTATTCTTCCGGAGTTATGGTATTGATAATATTGCTTTCAACATTTATGGGAGTACCTGAGATATAATGCTTGATTCTCTGCCCATTTACAACTCTCGGACAATTACCTTCCGTGTTGTTGATCTTGATAGCACCGGAGCGATATACTTCCTCAACAACATAGGGACCTTCCCATTTAGAGATAAGCTTGCCTACAAAGAATCTTAAACGAGAGTTATATACCAAGACATAATCACCTGCATTGAACTCACGCTTTTGTATCCTCTTATCATGCGACCTCTTAACCTTTTCTTTGAACAACTTGGCATTCTCATATGCCTGAGTTCTCCATTCATCAAGCGAGCTAATGTCAAATAACCTCTTCTCACCAGCAAGTTTGAAATCAAAGTTGTGCTCTTTGATTGCCCAATAAGCTTTATGCTCTAGCTCAATAGGTAAATGACATGCTTTTCCGTACACCATTTTGTACGGAGACATGCCCATGGGATTCTTATAGGCAGTTCTATAAGCCCACAGTGCATCATCGAGCTTCTTAGACCAATTCTGTCAAGACCTGTTGACAGTCTTTTGCAGAATTAGTTTAATCTCTCTATTGCTTAGCTCTACTTGACCAGTGGACTGAGGGTGATAGGGAGACGAAATTCTATGGTTGACATCGTACTTAGCAAGCGTTTTACGGAAAGCACCATGAATGAAGTGTGAACTACCGTCGGTCATTAGATATCTAGGGACTCCAAATCTAGGGAAAATAACTTCTATAAGCATCCTGATAGAAGTGTTGTCATCAGCACTACTAGTGGGGATAGCTTCTACCCACTTAGTGACGTAATCAACATCAACTAGGATATGAATATACCCGTTGGATTTTGGAAAAGGTCCCATATATCAAAGCCCCAGACATCAAATGGTTCAATGACAAGTGAATGGTTCATATGCATGTCCTGACGTTTACTAATATTACCTATTTTTTGACATTCGTCACAAGACAAGACAAATTTACGGGCATCTTGAAGAGAGTGGGCCAATAGAAACCTGATTGCAATACCTTGTCTGCAGTTCTATCTCCCGCATGGTGTCCTCCGTAGGCCTCGGAGTGACATTCTGTAGGATCTGTCCCTGTTCATGTTCAGGTACACAATGTCTAATAACACCATCTACTCCTTCCTTATAAAGGTGAGGATCATCCCAAAAGTAATGTCTCAAGTCAAAGAAGAATTTCTTCTTTTGCTGGTATGTGAAACTAGGTGGTATATATTTGGCAACGATGTAGTTTGCATAATCAGCATACCACGGTGCACTACGTGAAGCATTGATGACATTCAGTTGCTCATAGGGAAAGCTATCATCAATAGGTTGTGGGTCATCAAGAACGTTCTCGAACCTAGACAAGTTATCTGCTACTAGGTTATCAGCACCCTTCCTGTCGACAACGGGCAAATCAAATTCTTGTAGCAAGAGAACCCATCTGATAAGTCTAGGTTTAGCGTCTTTCTTCTCCATGAGGTACTTAATAGCAACATGATCAGTGTGAATAGTGACTTGGGAATCAACTATGTAAGACCTGAACTTTTCGCATGCAAACACGACTGCTAAAAATTCCTTTTCCGTAGTAGCATAGTTTCTTTGGGCACTGTCTAGAGTTTTACTAGCATAGTGAATAACATTCAACTTCTTATCAACTCTTTTCCCTAGAACAGCACCAACAACATAATCACTAGCATCACACATGATTACAAAAGGTAAGTTCCAATCGGGTGGTTGAACAATAGGTGTAGTTATCAAAGCCTTCTTAAGTATTTCGAAGGCTTCCTCACAATCATCGTCAAAGACAAAAGGAATATCCTTTTGCAAGAGATTGGTAAGAGGCCTAGAAATCTTAGAGAAGTCTTTAATGAACCTTCTATAGAAACCAGCATGACCAAGGAGACTTCTTATACCTTTGATATTTGTGGGGTATGGCATTTTCTCGATTGCATCAATCTTAGCCTTATCGTCTTCAATACCTCTTTCAGAAATTTTATGTCCTAAGACGATGCCTTCATTCACCATAAATTGGCACTTCTCCCAATTCAAGACAAGATTGGTGTCTTTACATCTCTGCAAGACTCGATCAAGGTTGCTGAGGCAATCATCAAAAGAAGACCCGTAAACGGAGAAGTCATCCATGAAAACCTCAACAATCTTTTCACAAAAGTCAAAGAATATAGCCATCATACATCTTTGAAAGGTGGCAGGTGCATTACATAAGCCAAAAGGCATACGTCTATAAGCAAAGGTACCGAAAGGGCAGGTGAAAGTGGTTTTCTCCTGATCAGCTTGTGCAACTGGTATTTGGGAGAAACCAGAATAACCGTCTAGAAAGCAGAAGTGTGTGTGTTTAGATAGTCTTTCTAGCATTTGGTCGATAAGAGGCAGATGGTAATGATCTTTCCTACTGGCCTTATTCAATTTCCTAAAATCGATCACCATCCTATAGCCAGTAATAATCCTCTATGGGATCAATTCATCCTTATCATTAGGGACTACGGTAATGCCTTCCTTCTTAGGGACGCAATGCACCGGACTTACCCAATCACTATGAGCAACAGGATAGATAATACCTGCTTCGAGGAGCTTTAGTATTTCTTTTCTTACTACTTCTTTCATCTTAGGATTCAATCTACATTGATGATCAACAAGTGGTTTGAAATCAGGATTGGTCTTAATCTTGTGATGGCATAGAGTGGGACTAAGGCCCTTAAGATCACCAAGAGTATATCCAATAGCAGCACGGTGCTTCCTTAGAATTTTTAGTAACTTCTTTTCTTTATGCTCTAAGAGGCTAGCACTAATAATAACAGGATATATCTCTTTTTCATGAAGATAAGCATACTTAAGAGTATCTGGCAACTTTTAAGCTCGAACACAGGATCACCCTTTGGTGGAGGTGGATCCCCAAGCAGTTCAACAGGAAAATTATTCTTAAGGATATGATATTGTTCTAAGACAACTCTATCTATCTAATCCCTTTCATCCATATGCATATCATTTTCATGCTCAAGCAAGTATTGCTCTAAGGGATCACGAGGAGGCACGACATTAGAAGCTAAGGCAATAGTTTCATCCTTACTAGGCAACTCCTTTTCATGAGGTTGTCCACCAAACTTGGAGAAATTGAACTCGTGCGACACACCTTCAAAGCCAACACTGACCGTTTGCTTCTCATAGTCAATATGAGCATTGACAGTATTGAGAAAAGGTATACAAAATATGATGGGACAAAAGCTATCTTGAGTGGTAGCAAGAACGAGGAAATCAGCAGGATACTTTGTTTTACCACATAAGACTTCAACATCCCTAACAATTCCCACAGGGCAGATAGTATCTCTTTTGGCAAGCTGAATAGTGACATGAATGGGTTCTATCTCAACAGGTGCAATCTCGTCTTTGATTTCATCATATAAGGATTGAGGTATTGCACTAACACTAGCACCCACGTCACATAAACCATGATAACAATGATCTCCTATCTTAACAGAAACCACAGGCGTGCCAACAACAGGCATATGTTTGTCTCTAACGTGAGGTTTAGCAATTCTAGCAGCATCTTCACAGAAGTGAATATTATGTCCCTCAACATCGTCGGACATAAGATCTTTGATAATAGCAATGCTAGGTTCAACTCTAATTTTCTCAAGGGGTGTAGGTGTTCTAATGTAGCCTCTATGTATCACAATTGAAGCTTTAGAATGATCCTTTATCCTAACAGGGAAAGGTCGTTTCTCAATGTAAGCACTGGGAACAATAGGATAGGCAATGACTTTCTCTTCAACTGGAGTGGGTTTAACTACATTGACTTCTAAGGGAGGATGATATTTAAACCACTTCTCTTTGGGGAGATCAATATGAGCAACAAAAGATTCACACAGTGAAGCTACTATCTCAGAGTCAAGTCCATACTTAGCGGTAAAATCACAAAAAGTATTTGTTTCAACAAAGGATTTAACGCAATCAAACTTGATATTCATACCTGAATCCTTACCTTCTTAAAGCTCCCAATCTTCAGAGTTGTGTTTAATTCTCTCCAATAAATTCCATCTGAAGTCAATATCTCTCTTCATAAAAGAACCGGTACAAGAAGTGTCAAGCATGGTGCGATCATCATGAGAAAGCCGAGCATAGAAGTTCTGAATGATAATTTGTCTCGAGAGCTCATGATTGGGGCATGAATATAACATTGATTTAAGCCTCTTCCAAGCTTGAGCGATGCTTTCTCTGTCACGAGGCCAAAAATTATAAATATAGTTCCGATCACGATGTACTAAATGCATAGGATAAAACTTTTGATGAAATTCCAATTTCAACCGATTGTAGTCCAATGATCCAGTATCATCACATAGCCTATACCATGTCAACGCCTTATCCTTCAAAGATAAAGAAGAGAACTTATTCTTGACGTCATCCTTGGGCGAACCTGCAAGCTTAAATAAACCATATACTTCATCTACATAGATTAGATGCAAGTCTGGATGTGATGTTCCATCTCCTGTAAAAGGATTAGCCAGCAGTTTCTCAAGCATACCCGAAGGAAATTCAAAGCAAATATTTTCAGTAGGTGCAGCAGGTTGAGGAGCAACTCTTTGAGCTTCCGTTCGAGGTGAAGATACCCCGAACAAGCCCCTCAAAGGATTAGTATCCATAGTGACAAGTGACAATAAATTTCAGCACACTATATGAATGTTTCCTTACCAAGTTCCACTTACCAAAGGCGCTTCACTTCCCGGCTACGGCACCAGAAAAGAGTCTTATTGATCCACAAGTATAGGGGATCAATCGTAGTCCTTTCGATAAGTAAGAGTGTCGAGCCCAACGAGGAGCCGAAGGATCTGACAAGTGGTTTTCAGCAAGGTAAAATCTGCAACCACTGAAATTATCGGTAACAAGTGATTGTGTGGTGAGATGATTCGTAGCAAGCAACAAGTAACAAAAGTAGCAACGGTGCAGCAAAGTGGCCCAATCCCTTTTGTAGCAAGGGACATGCCTGGACAAAGTCTTATAGGAGGAAAAACGCTCCCGAGGACACACGAGAATTATGTCATGCTAGTTTTCATCATGTTCATATGATTCGCGTTAGTTACGTTGATAGTTTGATATGTGGGTGGACCGACGCTTGGGTACTTCCCTTACTTGGACAAGCATCCCACTTATGATTAACCCCTCTCGCAAGCATCCGCAACTACGAAAGAAAAATTAAGACAAAGTCTAACCATAACATTAAACTAGTGGATCCAAATCAGCCCCTTACGAAGCAACGCATAAACTAGGGTTTAAGCTTCTGTCACTCTAGCAACCCATCATCTACTTACTACTTCCCAATGCCTTCCTCTAGGCCCAAATAATAGTGAAGTGTTATGTAGTCGACGTTCACATAACACCACTAGAGGAAAAACAACATACAACACATCAAACTACCGAACGAATACCAAATTCACATGACTACTATTAGCATGACTTATCCCATGTCCTCAGGAACAAAAGTAACTACTCACAAAGCATAATCATATTCATGACCATAGCGGTAATGAGTAGCATCAAGGATCTGAACACAAACTCTTCCACCAAGTAATCCAACTAGCATGAACTACAAACAATAATTAACACTACTAGCAACCTTACAAGCACCAATCGGAGTCGCGAGATGGAGATTGGTTACAAGTGATGAACTAGGGTTTGGAGATGAGATGGTGCTGATGAAGATGTTGATGGTGTTGAGTCCTCTCCGATGAGAGGAGTGTTGGTGATGACAATGGCGACGATTTCCCCCTCCGGGGGGAAGTTTCCCCCGCAGGATCGTCCTGCCAGAGTTCTAGATTGGTTCTGCTCAAGTTCCGCCTCGTGGCGGCGGCGAATCCATGAAAAAGCCTCCTCTTGATTTTTTTCCTGACGAAACCCTTCATATAGCAGAAGAGGGGGGGGGGGGCAGTGGGCCAGCAGGGTACCCACAAGCCCCCTAGGCGCGGCCAGGGGGGTGGTCGTGCCTAGCAGGCTTGTGGCCACCTGCTGGCACCCGTGTGGCACTTCTTCGGCCCAGTATTTTTTTATAAATTCAGAAAAAAATCATCGTCGATTTTACGGCGTTTGGAGTTGCGCAGAATAAGTATCTCAAACTTGCTCCACTTTTAGGCCAGAATTCCAGCTGCCGGCATTCTCCCTCTTCATGTAAACCTTGCAAAATAAGAGAGAAAAGGCATAAGTATGGTACCGTGAAGTGAAATAACAGCCCAAGAAGCGATAAATATCAACATGAAAACATGATGCAAAATGGACGTATCAATGACTGTTGTCGCTCTCTAGTTGGTCGCTTCCCAATCTTTTTGCTAGCCTTCACTTATACTAAGCGGGAATACTGCTTGTGCATCCACTTCCATAAACCCAAAGTTGTTCCCTATGAGTCCACCCTACCTACCTATATGCGGTATCTACCTGCCGTTCGAAGTAAATTTGCATGTGCCACTCTCTAAATCTTCAAATAATAATATGTTTTGTATGCCCGAACCGCTCACGTGGTGACAAGGGGCGGTCAGTATCTTCCATGCTAGGTGTGTTATCCTCGATACGTGTTTATTCACTATCACTCACGAGAAAGGGGTGGTAATCGGAATGCCCAGTTCCATGGTGCTTTTATAAGAGGAGGATGACTCAACAACTCTTCGTGCCCCTTTCTCGTGAATGATAGTGAATAAACACATATCGAGGATAACACGCCTAGCATGGAAGATACTGATAGCCCCCCTGTCACCACATGAGCGGTTCGGGCATGCAAAACAGATTATTTCTTGAAGATTTAGAGAATGGCACATGCAAATTTACTTAGATCGGCAGGTAGATACCGCATATAGGTAGGCATGGCGGACTCAAATGGAACAACTTTGGGTTTATGGAAGTGGATGCACAAGAAGTATTCCCACTTAGTACAAGTGAAGGCTAGCAAAAGACTGGGAAGCGACCAACTAGAGAGCGACAATAGTCATCAAAATGCATTGAGATTAACTAACATTGAGTGCAAGCATGAGTAGGACATAAATCACCATGAACATGAATATCATAGAGGCTATGTTGATTTTGTTTCAACTACATGCGTGAACATGCGCCAAGTCAAGCCACTTGAATCATTCAAAGGAGGATACCATCCTATCATACTACATCGTAGTCATCTCAACATTCATGTGGGCATCCAAGACAAACCCTTATAAGCTCCTAGCTAATTAAGCATGGCATAAGCAACTACGATCTGTAAGTTGTCATTGCAAACATGTTTCTCTCACAACAAAGCTGAATCAGGAACGATGAGCTAGTCATATTTACAAAAACAAAATAGATCGAGTTCATACCAGCTTTTCCAGGCTCAGTCACTTCATCATATATCGTCATTATTGCCTTTCACTTGCACGACCGAACGATGTGAACAATAATAAGAGTGCTCGTGCATTGGACTACGCTATAATCTGCAGGCAAACACAAAGGAGAAGACAAAGTAGCATGGCTCTTTAACAGATAAAACATATATGCATGCGAGAGCCACTAAACATTGTAACCATGGTCTTTTACCCTGACCCAAAGAAAAAGAAAACTATTTACACGGGAAAGCTCCCAACAAGCAAAACAAGAAAAATAAAATCTTTTTGGGCTTTCTCAAACTAGACAGACACACGAAAATAAAAAGAAAAAAAGAAAATAAACTAGCATGGATGATACAGTGGCAAAATGTGAACACCGACTAACAAAGTGAAAGCATAAGCAAGAATGTAAAGGCGGTGAGAAACACGTACTCCCCCAAGCTTAGGATTTTGGCCTAAGTTGGTCTACTCCCAAGGATGGTCCGTGCGACACCCAAAATCATAATGGGAGTTATACGGGAGCGCTTCAGCCACTGCGTGAATAGCTGCCTCACGGAGACGAGCGGCCTTTTCCTCCCTCTCATACTCATGTGCCTCTCATCTGGTTATGTAATATCTCCATTTTACCTGAAAGTCAAAGAAGGCAGGAGCAGGAAGGATAATATGGAAAACACGCTGCCGGTTAAATATTAAACGGTATAGGAGGGATTCATCATCCCTCTAAAGTAACTGGTAGCGTGTCAAAGCAACGCGGTCAAGGAAAGCTGTATGGAGCGGGGGATCTCCTTCGCGGACGGGTACTCCAAGAAAATTCGCTATGCGAGTGGCATAGATCCCACCAAAGAAATCCCCTTCATTAGGATTATTATTCAGCCTCCTTGCTATAATAGCTCCCATGTTGAAACTTCTATCACCCATTACTGCGCTCTTAAGAATACTAAGGTCGGGTGCGCAGAGGTGACAATGCTCAATCTTGCCATTAATGCATCTGCCTATGAAGAGGGCAAAATAATGCAAGGCAGAAAAATGAATGCTCCCCATGGTAGCCTGTGTAATATCTCTAGTTTCTCCATCAGTTATACTAGAGAAAAAAAATCTCTAACCGAAGATTTAGGGGGATCATTGAGACTACCCCAAATAGGTATCTTGCAAATTCTATTGAAATCCTCTAAATCCATGGTATACGATTTGTCATAGAGATCAAACAGTACCGATGTGTCACGGTCAACTGAAAATTTGAATCTACGAACGAAAGAGGCAGTGAGAGCAACATACTGTTCACATTTATCGAAGATGAATTCTTCGAGTCCGACATTGTGAACAAGTGCATCAAACTCGTCTTTGAAACCCGCCTCAATCATGAATTCATCAGAAGGCCATTCACATGGTTGTACCTGCGCGTCCCTTGGTTGGTAAGGATCGGGCTCCCGAATCGCAAGACGGGGACCTCTCTTGCTTGAGGAACCACCATGATAGTTTCTCCTGAACATCTTCCTTTTCTGAAATTTTTAGTGACCCAAAGGAAAAGTGAACAAGGCTCAACTAAACTCATAGCAACTACTCCAACAAGTGCCTAGAGGCCATATTACGCATCAAAACCACTTGGGGCCAGCTAGAATTAGCATGCAAAGCTCAAGAACATGGTCACCAAGTCAGCAAAAATACGCGAAGCATAAGGCACTAGAGCAAAAACTAATTGGGCCAATGGAGGAGTCACTTACCAAGGAGTAATTTCCCCAAAACAGTTCGGAGAATGGTGCTTTGAGCAAGGAGATCGAAAATCCCAGCAAGAGGAGCAAGAACACGGGTTTGAGCTACAAAACGATTTTTCTAGAGGTAGGAGAGGTAGATGGGAGCTAGAATGAGTAGAGGGGGTGCACGTGGGCCCCACAAGCCAGGTAGGCACGGCCAGGGGGGTGACCGCGCCTCCAGGGCTTGTGGCCCACTGGTGCAGCCCCCAGACTAGCTCTTCGTCTCTATATTTTTCAAAAAATCCAGAAAAAATCATACTTGATTTTCAGGATGTTCGAAGAGCTTTTATTTTCGGGGTACTTTTCTACGGGACGCTAAAACTGAAATCAGGGAAAACTAAACTAAATTTATCATTTTTCTTCTATGCAACCGAAGGTGAAAGCTTGGAACAGAGGTTTGTGACTCCTCGATTCATCCATCTCATGGTCATCGAAAGAAATCCGTTAGTGAGGTTGATCAAGCCTCCTCAACAAACCTTTTCGAAGCGCAAAATAGAACGGAGAATTTTTCGAATAGTCACTAGGTTACCTCAATGGGGATGTGTATTTCCCCAACAAGCAAATCATACTTCATCTTAACAGGAGGTATAGCGCATTCAAAGCTCCCAATAAGAATCGATGAAGTCTTTTCGATAGCATTGATGCAATGTACTCGATATTGTTTCTTCGGGAAGTGCACCATATGCTCATTACCGTTGACATGGAAAGTGACATTGCCTTTGTTGCAATCTATAACAGCCCCTGCAGTGTTTAAAAAGGGTCTTCCGAGGATGAACGCCATGACGTCGTCCTTGGGAATATTCAGAATAACAAAGTCTGTTAAGATAGTGACGTTGGCAACCACAACAGGCACATCCTTGCAAATGCCGATAGGGAAAGCACTTGATTTGTCGGGCATTTGCAGAGAGATTTCAGTGGGTGTCAACTTATCCACTTCAAGTCTACGATAAAGAGAGAGAGAGGCATAACACTAACACCGGCTCCAAGGTCGCATAAAGCAGTTCTAACGTAGTTGCCTTTAATGGAGCAAGGTATAGTGGGCACACCGGGATCACCTAGTTTCTTGGGAGTTCCACCCTTGAAGGTATAGTTAGCAAGCATGGTGGAAACCTCAACCTCAGGTATCCTCCTCTTATTAGTCACAATATCCTTCATGTACTTAGCATACGGAGACATTTTGAGCATATCTGTCAAACGCATTTGCAGAAAGACAGGTCTAATCATTTCAACAAAGTGCTCAAAATACTCATCATCCTTTTTCTTGGATGGTTTGCGAGGAAATGGCATGGGTTTCTGAACCCATGGTTCCCTTTCTTTACCACGCTTCCTAGCAGCAAAGTCATTCTTATCGTATCTCCTAGCCTTAGGCTGTGGGTTATCAAGATCAACAGGTTCAATCTCCACATCCTTATCATTGCTAGGTTGAGCATCAACATGAACATCACTATTGATATTATCATTAGGTTCCTGTTCATCACCAGATTGTGTTTCGGCATCAGAGGCAAAGACATCGTTTGGACTCTCACGTGTATCAGCATCTGGATTGCTAGCATGCAGGTTCCTATCATCTTTCTTCTTCTTTCTAGGATGATTAGGTGCATGAGTGCTAACTCCTTGAGAATCTTGTTCAATTCTCTTTGGATGACCCTCAGGATACAAAGGTTCCCGAGTCATTCTACCGCCTCTAGTGACGACCCTGACAGAATTTTCATTCAACTCATTGAGCAAGTCATTCTGGGCTTTAAGTACTTGTTCTACGTGAGTAGTAACCATAGAGGCATGCTTACTCAGAAGCTTAAGATCATTGAAATTTCTGTGCACACAAGCACTTAAATGACTAAGCATACGAGCATTCTGTTCCAATTGTCTGCTAACATAATCATTGAAACTCTGTTGTTTGGCAACAAAGTTATCAAATTCATCCACGCATAGGCTAGCAGGTTTATCAAAAGGAATATCACTCTTATCAAACCTACACAGAGAATTTACTTCTACTACCTGTATCGGGTTATCAAGACCATGGATCTCTTCGATAGGTGGTAGATTTTTGACATCTTTAGATTTAATGCCTTTCTCTCGCATAGATTTCTTAGCTTCCTACATATCTTGAGGACTGAGGAATAGAATACCTCTTTTCTTCGGAGTTGGCTTAGGAGGTGGTTCGGGAATAGTCCAAGCATTCTCATTGCACAAGATATTATTCAATAGGATCTCAGCTTGTTCTACGGTTCGTCCCCTAAAAACACAATCAACACAACTATCTAGGTGGTATTTAGAAGCATCTGTAAGTTAATTATAGAAGATATCAAATATTTCATTCTTCTCAAGAGGGTGATGAGGCAAAGCATTCAGTAGCTGGACGAGCCTCCCCAAGCATGTGGGAGACTCTCTTCTTCAGCTTGAGCAAAGTTGTATATTTCCTGCAAGGCAGCTTGCTTCTTATGGGCAGGGAAAAATGTTTCAGAGAAGTAGTAGACCATATCCTCGGGGCTACGCACACAACCAGGAGCAAGAGAAGTGATCCAAGTCTTAGTATCATCCTTTAGCGAGATAGGAAACAGCTTGAGGATATAGTAGTGGCGGATCTTTTCCTCACTAGTGAATAGGGTGGCTATATCGTGCAGTTTGGTAAGATGAGCTACAACCGTTTCAGACTCATAACCGTGAAAAGGATCAGATTCAACCAGAGTGATTAAGTCAGGGTCGACAGAGAATTCATAATCCTTATCGGTCACAAAGATAGGCGAAGTAGCAAACTTCGGGTCGTATTTCATCCTAGCGTTCAAAGATTTTTCTTTCCACTTGAGCAGTAATTTCTCAACATAAGAGCTATCCTTACATGCAAGAAAATCCTCAGCTATCCCTCCCTCCATAACATAACGCTTAGGCATATCACGCAATTCAGGCATAATAGCAGGTTCTACTTCAATAGTATCAGAAGTTTCAGAAGTATCATCACATCTAGCAGCAACTCTAGCAATTTGTGCATCAAGGGCACCTAGTGGCAAAGCAGTATCAAGCATAGCATCATCAGGCACAGCAGTACCAAGCATAGCATCATCATAAGCATCATGGGAAGCAGAAGTAGCATCATCAAGCACAGACGACATATCAAGATTTCTAGCAGGAGGCGGTGTCACAAACTTACTCATAACTAAAGGTGAATCAAGTGCAGAGCTAGATGACAGTTCCTTACCTGTCCTCGTAGTTGAGGGCAAGACTTTAGTTCTTGGATCTATAGTATTCCTCATAGTGATCAGCAGACATAAATCCCAAGTGACTCAGAGAATATAGTTGTGCCTCCCCGGCAACAGCGCCAGAAAATAGTCTTGATAACCCACAAGTATAGGGGATCGCAACAGTTTTCGAGGGTAGAGTATTCAACCCAAATTTATTAATTTGACTCAAGGGGAAGCGAAAGAACATTCTCAAGTATTAGCAGTTGAGTTGTCAATTTAACCACACCTGAAAGATTTAGTGTCTGCAACAAAGTATCAGTAGCAAGGTAGTATGATAGCAGCAGTAGCAACACTAACTAGTAGCAGCAAAGTAACAGCAGTAGCAACAGAGTAACAACAGCAGCAGTGACAACAGTAGCGGCAAAGTAACGTAGCAAGGACCGGTAGTAAAAGACTTGTAGGCATTGGATTGGTGATGGATGATTATGCCGGATGCTATTCATCATGTAACAGTTATAACACGGAGAGATATGTAACTAGCTCCTGTTCGTCAATCTAATGTAGGCATGTATTCCGTATGTAGTCATACGTGCTTAGGGAAAAGAACTTGCATGACATCTATTGTCCATCCCTCCCATGGCAGCGGGGTCCTAATGGAAACTACGGGATATTAAGGTTCTCCTTTTAATAAAGAACTGGAACAACGCATTAACACATGGTGAATACATGAACTCCTCATACTATGGTCATCTCCGAGAGTGGTTCCGACTATTGTCACTCCGGGGTTGCCGGGTCATAACACTTAGTAGGTGACTACAACTTGCAAGATAGGATCTAAAACACACATATATTAGCGACAACATAATAGGTTTAGATCTGAAATCATGGCACTCGGGCCCTAGTGACAAGCATTAAGCATGGCAAAGTAGCAGCAACATCAATCTCTGAACATAGTGGATACTAGGGATCAATCCCCGTCAAAACTAACTCGATTACATGATAGATCTCATCCAACCCATCACCGTCCAGCAAGCCTACGATGAGATTACTCACGAACGGTGAAGAGCATCATGGAATTGGCGATGAAGGAAGGTTGATGATGACGATGGCGACGATTTCCCCTCTCCGGAGCCCAGAACGGACTCCACATCTACCCTCCAGATGAAGAACAGGAGGTGGCGGCGCCTCGGTATCGTAAAATGCGATGAACTCTTCTCCTTGATTTTTTCCGGGCGAGACGGACTAAATAGAGCTAAGATTGGAGGCGGTGGAGGTTTGTGGGCCCCCACAAGCCTGCCAGGCGCGACCAGGGGGGCCGCGCCTGGTGGGCTTGTGGGCTCATGGCTCCACTTCCTCCGCTGATTCTTGCGCCAGTATTTTTCATAAATCCCAGAAAAATTCTCCGTAAATTTTCAGGTCATTCCAAGAACTTTTATTTCTGAGCAAAAACAACACCATGGCAATTCTGCTGAAAACAACATTAGTCCGGTTAGTTCCGTTCAAATCATGCAAATTAGAGTCCAAAACAAGGGCAAAAGAGTTCGGAAAAGTAGATACAACGGAGACGTATCAACTGCTAATACTTGTGAGTATTCTTTGGCTCCCCTTGTGTCGAATCAATAAATTTGGGTTGAATACTCTACCCTCGAAAACTCTTGCGATCACCTATACTTGTGGGTTATCAGGCGACGCGGGCGAGGCCATGCAGGAGGCCGTTCTTGCATGAACTGGTGCTAGTCGCGTAGACCTAACAACGTTCGAGAGTGAGAAGCAGGGTACTTCTCTTGCTTCTCTCAGCACAAAGGAGGAAACAATGGGCATGACAAGCCAAGAGGCTGTGGCATACACCAGGGTGAAGGGGTTCTGCTCCAACATCATCAAAAATCTCGCGCCACCGCTTCTCAAGGAAGTTCAAGCTGCCAAGATGAGGCCGGAGGTGATACCTTTGATGCCCAAGTGCACAACAAGGGCAACCAAGAAATCGGCTATTTCTATTCGTACCAAGGAGAGTCCGGTGGAGAATGTGTTGTTACACGCACTAGGGCTGGCACCAAAGGATCTTGTGGTCGATGGTGGGGTAGTACACAAGCTGAAGTCAAAGTCACTGTTCAACTCACCGTTGTGGGATCAACATGTGCAAACCATCGTTGGACTGTTCGGCAAGTCTGTCTTGAATGAGCAGGCGATGGAGGGCAACAACACGATGGTGGTTTGCTAGCAGTAGGCGTGTGTGTGGGTGTTGGCGGATATTCTTTCCATGGATATACATCCGCAAGTCCTATGTTGGAATGTGTGGGGGTTAAATAACCCAGCTAAGCATAAAGTCGTGAGGGAGTTTGTGAGAATACTGAAAGTGAACTTGGCTTGCTTCCAAGAAACTAAAATGGATGTAATGGATCAATATGTCGTAGTGCAATGTTTGAGGCCATCCTTTGATGGCTTTGTGTACTTGTTGGCGGTGGAGACTCGAGGAGCGATTCCCATGGCATGGAATAGTTCGGTTCTTACGATGGACAACATAAGCTTAAATGCAAACTTTCTCACAAGGCTGGTACGTAACAAGGTGGGTATTCCATGGTGGATCATGGTGGTTGGCGGGACACATGGGGGTGATCTGAAATCCCAATTCCTAGAAGAGCTAAGTACTAGGCGCTTGGGTTGCCCTGGACCATGGATGGTTCTTGGTGATTTCAACATTATCCTACGGGCGGCGGACAAGAGTAATACTAATATTAGTCGGAGGATGATGGTCATGTTCACAGATTTTGTGGATGACCATGAACTGGAGGAGATGTGCATGCATGACAGGAGATACACGTGGTCGAATGAGAGGGATGCGTCTACCTTGACAAAAATCGGATGCATCCTCACTTCGGTGGATTGGGAGTTGGAAAACACTGAGTATCTTCTCCAGGCCTTGTCGATAGGGGTCCCGGACCATGCGCCCCTACTCCTGACCACTACTATTCGCTTTTGCACTAAGAGAAGATTACAGTTTGAGATGTTTTTGACCAAGCTGGAGGGCTTCAAAGACGCCATTAGGGTGGCCCGGGTTTGTGACCCCGCGATTGTTGACCCCTACAAGTGCGTGTATGTTGTGTTCAGGAACACGACAACATACTTACAAGCTTGGGGCCAGCGAAAGATGAGGAATGTGAAGTTACTAATGAGGGTAACAAACTGGGTGATTCACAGACTGGTTATTGCGTAGGAGCAACGAGTCCTTGCGAGGCCAGAACTGTGTCTACATCATACTCTCAAGCATGCACTTCTAGGGTTGGTTGCCCTTGAACGGACCATTGACTGCCAAAGATCCAGATTGAGATGGCTAAAGTAAGTTGATGAAAATATGAAGTTGTTACACGCAGTCGCTAATGGACGTAGGTCCAAGAACTTTATCACTCATATCAAGCGAGATGGCGAGATTATCACGGACCAGGAGCTCAATGAGGAGGATTTGTTCGAGGCCTACACCAACCTATTGGGCAACAAATAGGCGAGATGACATTCCCTTGTTATCCAATTTTTGGGCATGCAACCACACAACCTGAGCAAGCTGGAAGAGACGATTACGGAGGAGGAGGTAAGAGGAGTGATTAAAAAGCTACCTCCTAACCGTTCTCCCTGCTCTGATGGCTATACTGCGGCTTTCTATGAGACAGTGTGGCCCATAATCAAGAGTGATGTGATGGCGCCCATAGTCAAGCTATATGTTGGTGACCGTCGTGGATTTGTGAAGTTGAATGATACTCTCCATCGTATCTATAATTTTTTATTGTTCCATGCTATTATATTATCATCCTAGGATATCTTTTGAGTAATAATTTACCAATTTATATTATTTTTGAGCATTAACCTATTAACCAAGTGCCTAATGCAAATTGTTGTTTTCTGCATGTTTTTTATTTTTTCAATTTACACTGCAAAACAAAGTTTGATTGCCCCGAAACATTTTTATGATTTTGTCTGTACCAAAAGAAGACCTCGAATCCTCGGGAGAAGACCACATGCCACACGATGGAGGCACAAGCCAATAGGGCGCGACTAAGAGGGGTCGGCGTGCCCTGACGGCTTGTCCCTCCCTGGTGGCCCCTCTACCTACGTTCTCTGGCCTATAAATTTAAATATATTCAAAAAACCCTAAGGAGCATCGTGAAACACCTTTTTGCCGCCGCAAGTAATTATTCCACGGTGATCCCATCTGGAGCTCCGCTCCGGCACCCTGTCAGAGGGGGGGTCGGTCATGGAGGGCCTCTACATCAACCATGCTACCCTCGTGATGATGAGTGAGTAGTTCACCACAGACCTACGGGTCCATAGTTAGTACCTAGATGGCTATCTCTCTCTTGATCTTCAATATAATGGTCATCACATCTTCACTTTGATCCATCCGATGTTATTATTTTGTATGGTGCGTTTGTTGGGATGTCATGAATTGTGGGTTTATGTTCATATTATTCATGAAATATCTTAGTCTTCTCTGATTATTATGATTCTTATTTGCATGATCACTATAGCTTCGTAAATCTCTCCGATCTATTGAATTGCTTTGGCCAAGTAGCCTGATATTTCTTCGAGAGGGGTGCATTGTAGTGGGTTCAACCTCACAGGTTTCTATATCCTAGTGACAGAAGGGGACAAGATACATCTTTTTGTTTTTGCTACTAAGGATAAAACGATGAGGTTTATTCATATTGATTCAGTTCTCCAAGCATTTCTCTATTTTTCATGAACTTAATACATAGAGAGGCAAGAATGGAAGCACTCTTAACGCAGAGTAATAGTAGTAGGTGTTGGGAAAGTTGTATGGGAAACAAAAAAAATCCTACGCACACGAAGACCTATCATGGTGATGTCCATCTACGAGAGGAGATTTGGATCTACGTACCCTTGTAGATCGCACAGCAGGAAGCGTTAAGAAACGCGGTTGATGTAGTGGAACGTCTTCATGTTCCTCGATCAGCCCCACGAACCGCCCCATAACCGTCCCGCGATCCGTCCCACGATCCGTTCTGATCTAGTGCCGAACGGACGACACCTCCGCGTTCAGCACACGTACAACTCGACGATGATCTCGGCCTTCTTGATCCAGCAAGCAAGACGGAAAAGTAGATGAGATCTTCGGCAGCGTGACGGCACTCCGGTGGTGGTGAGGATCTACTCCTGCAAGGCTCCGCCCGAGCTCCGCAGAAATACGATCTAGAGGAAGAACTATGGTGTCTAGATCTGAGTTGCACGTGGCAAAAGTTGTCTCAAATCATCCCTAGACCACAACTATATATAGGAGGGAGGGGAGGAGGCTTGCCTTGAGGGCCAAGCCCTCAAGGGTGCGCCGGCTAAGGGAGAGGAGGAGTCCTACTCCAATCCTACTCCAATTAGGATTGGAAAGTGGAGTCCCTCTCTTCCTTCCCACCTCTTTTGTTTTTCTTTTTCTTTGGTTTTCTTTCCTTGGCGCCAAGGCCCTCTTGGGCTGTCCCACCAGCCCACTAAGGGCTGGTGCGCCACCCCTAGGGCCATTGGGATTCACCCGGGTGGGTTGCCCCCCCCTCCCGGTGAACTTCCGGAACCCATTCATCACTCCTGGTACATTCTCGATAATGCCCGAAAGCCTTTCGCTAACCAAATGAAGCCATCCTATATATCAATCTTCGTTTCCGGACCATTCCGGAATCCCTCGTGACGTCCGTGATCTCATCCGGGACTCCGAACAACATTCGGTAACCACACATATAACTCAACTATACTAAAACATCATCGAACCTTAAGTGTGCAGACCCTGCGGGTTCGAGAACTATGTAGACATACCCCGAGGTACTCCTCGGTCAATATCCAATAGAGGGACCTAGTGGCCCATATTGGATCCTACATTTTCTCTGAAGATCTTGTCGGTTGAACCTCAGTGTCAAGGATTCATATAATCCCGTATGTCATTCCCTTTGTACTTCGGTATGTTACATGCCCGAGATTCGGTCGTTGGTATCCGCATACCTATTTCAATCTCGTTACCGGCAAGTCTCTTTACTCGTTCCGTAATACAAGATCCCGTGACTTACACTTAGTCACATTGCTTGCAAGGCTATTGTGTGATGTTGTATTACCGAGTGGGCCCCGAGATACCTCTCCGTCACACGGAGTGACAAATACCAGTCGTGATCCATACTAACTCAACTGAACCTTCAGAGATACCTGTAGAGCACCTTTATATTCACCCAGTTACATTGCGACGTTTGGTGCACACAAGGTATTTCTCCGGTGCCAGTGAGTTATATGATCTCATGGTCATAGGAACAAATACTTGACACGCAGAGAACAATAGCAATAAAACGACACGATCAATATGCTACGTTCATAGTTTGGGTCTAGTCCATCACATGATTCTCCTAATGATGTGATACAGTTATCAAGTGACAACACTTGCATATAGCCAGAAAACCTTGACTATCATTAATCAACTGGCTAGCCAATTAGAGGCTTGCTAGGGACATTGTTTTGTCTATGTATCCACACATGTATCTATGTTTCCGTTCAATACAATTATAGCATGGATAATAAACGATTATCACGAACAAAGAAATATAATAATAACTAATTTATTATTGCATGTAGGGCATATTTCCAACAGTCTCCCACTTGCACTAGAGTCAATAATCTAGTTCACATCATCATGTGATTTGAGCGAATCCAACAACCATATAGTTCTGGGGTCTCATCACGTCTTGCTCGTGAGAGAGATTTTAGTCAACGGTTCTGAAACTTTCAGATCCGTGTGTGCTTTACAAATCTTTATGTCATCTTATAGATGTTGCAACTACATGCTATTCGGAAATACTCCAAATATCTACTCTACTATACAAATCCGTTTTACTACTCATAGTTATTCAGATTAGTGTCAAAGCTTGCATCGTCGTAACCCTTTACGATGAACTCTTTAATCACCTCCATGATCGAGAAAAAAAATCCTTAGTCCACTAGTTACTAATGATAACTTTGACCGTTGTTTTGGTTATTCATTCCTGGATCACTCCTTGTACCCCTTGACAAACTCATGGCATGGCACACATTAGGTGCAGCACACAGCATGACATACTTTAGAGTCTACGACTAAGGCACGACCTTCGTCCTTTCTCTTTCTTCTGCCATGGTCGGGCTTTTGAGTCTTACTCAAATTCACACCTTACAACACAGCCAAGAACTCCTTCTTTGCTGATCTATTTTGAACTCCTTCAAAACTTGTCAAGGCATGCATTTCATTTGAAAGTTTTGTTTAGCATTTTGATCTATCTTCATAGATCTTGATGCTCAATGTTCAAGTAGCTCTATCCAGGTCTTCCTTTGAAAAAAACCCTTTCAAACAACCTTTATGCTTTACAGAAATTCTACATTACTTCCGATCAACAATATGACAACCACATATACTTATTAGAAATTCTATAGTGCTCCCACTCACTTCTTTGGAAATACAAGTTTCTCACAAACCTTGTACAAACCCAAAAGCTTTGATCATCTCATCAAAGCGTATATTCCAACTCCAAGATGCTTGCACCAGTCCACGAACGGATCACTGGAGCTTGCATACTTGTTAGCATCCTTAGGATCGACAAAACCTTCTGGTTGTATCACATACAACCTTTCCTCAAGGAAACCGTCGAGGAAACAATGTTTTGACATCCTATGTGCAATATTTCATAAATAATGCAACAACTATTAAGATAATTCCAACAGACTTTTAGCATCACTAGGAGTGAGAAAGTCTCATCATAGTTAACTCTTTGATCTTGTCGGAGACATCTTTCGACAAGTCGAGCTTTTATTAATGGTGACTTTTCACCATCATCGTCTGTCTTACTTTCAAAGATCCATCTTTACTTAATAGTATTACTACCATCAAGTAGTTCTTCCAAAGTCTACACTTTGTCTTCATACATGGACCCTCTCTCGGATTTCATGACCTCCAGCCATTTGCCAGAATTCGGGCCCACCATCGCTTCTCCATAGCTCGTAGGTTCATTGTTGTTCAACAACATGACCTCCAAGATAGGGTTACTGTACCACTCTGTAGTAGTACGTGACCTTGTCGACCTACGAAGTTTGTAGTAACTTGATCCGAAGCTCTAATGATCACCATCATCAGTTTCCACTTCAATTGGTGTAGGCGCCACAGGAACATCTTCCTGCGCCCTGCTACACACTGGTTGAAGTGACGGTTCACTAATCTCATCAAGTTACACCACCCTCCCACTCAATTCTTTCGAGAGAAACCTTTCCTCAAGAAAGGACTCGTTTCTAGAAACAAACACTCTGCTTCCAGATCTGAGATAGGAGATGTATCCAACTGTATTGGATATCCTATGAATATGCATTTATCCGCTTTGGGTTCGATCTTATCAGATTGAAACTTTTTCACATAAGCATCGCAGCCCCAAACTTTCAAGAAACGACACCTTAAGTTTCTCCAAACCATAGTCTATACTGTGTCATATCAACGGAAATATGCGGTGCCCTATTTAAAGTGAATGTGGTTGTCTCTAATGCATAACCCATAAATGATAGTGGGAATTTGATAAGAGACATCATAGTATGCACCATATCAAATAGGGTGTGGCTATGATGTTTAGACACACCGTCACACTATGGTGTTCTTGGTGGCATGAATTGCGAAACAATTTCCACATTGTCTTAACTTTGTACCAAAAACTTGCAACTCAGATATTCATCTCTATGATCATATCATAGACAGTTTATCCTCTTGTCAGGACGATCTTCACTCTGAAATAGCTCTGAACTTTTCAATATTTCAGACTTGTGATTCATCAAGTAAATACTCCGTATCTACTCAAATTGTCAGTGAAGTAAGAACATAATGATATCCACTGCGTGCCTCAGCACTCATTGGACTGCACACATCAAAAATGTATTACTCCCAATGTCGGGACCCCGATCCTAAGCCATAGGAATCCAGCCTGTAACACATCACATCTCTTTGCGGTCTCACGCACGGTTATCCCCACGGTTGCAGCCTTACATTAGCCGGGACCGTTTGCGCCTTTTGACTCGCGTATGCAATTGTGTTGCTAGGGACAAGCATACATGACCCAGCAAAGCAGGTGTCGATCACCAGCGAATGTAGACGAGTCGTAGCAAGCTACAAGGACTCCATTACATCGCGTGACATTTCCCAAAGGGACAGACGCAACAGCTAAGAAGGACACATGTCGGTCAACCAATGTGTCCGGAGCAGTAGTGAACTACCATGGCTCGTTGGAATCACAAAGGGGCATTTACCTGTAAGGAGTGCTGCTAAAGCCTACGGCTAGGTATTCGAACCCCATACATATCAAGTACAACACACGTATGCATGGCATACCGATATGCATAGATACATCGATGGCATCACAACATAACCATAAACATACAACTTTATTTAGAAGGCTCGGAAGAGCCACACACATAATATTGCACAGGTAGGGGTCTCATGACCCATCATCATGATTCATACACACAAGTCTTACAAGCCGGCGGAAGAGTAAAACTGTCCGAGTATAGACAGATGGAAATATAAAGGCACATGGCCTCACTATCTACAGACCCATCCTAGGCCAGATCGTAGCTGGGATACCAGCTACTCGTCGTCGTCGATGTCTAGGTAGAACCCTCCATTAGGGTCATTAACAACCTCTGCAACAATTATTAAGCAAATGTGAGTACAAAAGTACTCGGCAAGACTTTAGGAAATCTACCTACTCATGCAATGTATCAAAAAGGAGTTGTGGGGGTTCATACGGAAAGCCAGCATTTGACTCTTGGCTAGACAACTTGCATTTTTAAATAGTTTTGAAAACTATGTTTCTCGCACACGAGTCCACTAACACCACAACAATACTCCATCGTGGAATCATTCCGTCTCCCTACGGAAATGCCGTCCACGACACTCACGCTTATCTTGACCATTTTATGAGTAGCCATTATAGTTATCTATGAACAACATATGTTTCCAAGTAGTCCATATCCGCGGACGCGGCTATTCGAATAGATCATAACCCTGGAGGGGGTACTTCTTCACACACACACACTCACCACTTGTCGCCATGTGCTCATCATGCATCTCGGCAACCTTCAAGCGGAAGCCCAGCGAGGGAGTCGGCCACGACCGTTAACCACGCTAATACTTAGTCCAGGTCTATCGCCTATCTGAGGGTAACCCGCACGGAAGTACGGCCGAGGTTTCCACCACGGCCCCAAACGATGTGCGCATGGTTCTCAAGTCCACCATCTGAGTGCCACTTGGTACACCGTGCCACTGCCTACCGCATCATAGCCCACCTCTAAGGTCAGCGCTACGCACGGCCTCCAGCATGACTATAAACACCAGAAACTACTTGCAACTCCTGGACCGAGTACTAAGCGATTAATAAGTCGAGAGGGTCAATTAAGTATCCCAACGTGTGGTAGTATCTAGTCTTGGATTACATACACAGAACTCAGTTCCTAAGGACGGTTCCAATGAAACAACCCGCCATGTACGCCTACATAGCCTTTCACCGGTACCTTTACCAAATCAGGTTCAACACACCACCTTCATTAACTGAACACATTCTCACGATCCTGTTGATCACCCAGATGACAGACCATACTCAACTCTAAGAATAGCATGCGCATAGCATGCATAGCATCATAAGGCACATCCATGGCTCAAGCATCTACCAGCTATGCTAGGTTGCAAGGTTCAGCTATTTACTGTGACAAGGACGGGTCATGCAAAGGAAGTGGGTTCAACTAACATGATACAAGCAGTGAAAGCATTTTGACCTAATGCAAGAAACAAGAGCAGGAGCGAGAACATGGGATTTATCGGGATGATCAAAATGGTTGTTGCCTTGTTGCTCAGCAGAGGGGTGATATCCGTCAGTCGGATAATCAGACGTATCCGGAGGGGCGGGGCCTACCGGAATAACAACAATCAATCAATATCAAACATATGCAACAAAATGATGCATGAAATGCAATGTAGCATGGTTTGAGATGAACAACAGAACCCTTTGGGGTGATCTTGATTTGAAATCATAATTCAAATATCATTTGAATTATAATTTATTACATTCTTTTAATTGATTTGACCTGATGCTTAGGTAATCTTGTTTTAGCATGCATGAGGATGGTATGTTGGGGTGCTGGTTGTGCTTAATCATTGTTTGGTCATAATATTTGAAGTGGAATTCAAATGGATTTCAAATTCCAACTCCAAATTATTTAATAAGGTTATCCTATTCATCATTTTATCTGTTTGGTGATGTTAACATTTTCAAACATGTTTAAAAATATCAAAATCAGATTCCTTGGATTTTTCTGATCATTTTTCATATATAAATTATTTTCATTGGAGTTACAGATTATTTTCTATGATTTTTAGAAGTTTTGGGCATTTTCTGGAATTCTTTTAAATCAGAAAACTCTTTATTGCGTCAGATCTACGTCAGCATTGCGTCAGCAGTCGGCCGACCTGGTCAGGTCAAACCTGACAGGTGGGGCCACTGGTCAGCGACACATGGGATAATCCCGTGCTGACCAGCCCTTAAGTGGGTTTGACCCACCACTAGGGCCCACTGCCAGCGTCTAATTAGCGCTAAGCAATCGAGGATTAGCTGGCCACATCGTCCCCTGCCGGAGACTGACTGGCGGCGACCAGATCCGCGGCGGATTTCCGCCGGAGAAGCACTAGAGCTTGCTGTGGTGCTCGGAATCGAGTGCCGAGAGCACTGGGATGATCCCCAGGCTCGGCCTCATCCACTACGGGCTTCAGGAGGGACTGAGGGTGGCTGGAGGTCACCGGCGACGAGCCGAGGCGGCTGCTGGAGCTCGGGCTCGTCGGTCTCGTGGCTAGAGTGCAGGAAAACGAGGGGAAACAGATGAGAAACGCGCGCGAGCTCACGGTGGAGATGATGGGAGGCTCATACGGCTCGGGGAGGTGCTGTGGACGGCGATTCAACGGAGACTTGCCGGCAGCCAGAGGTTGAAGTCGACGGTGATGTGGCGCAGCAGAGCTCGGGGAGGTTGATTCCTTCGGCGTACACGTCGAGCTTGACGAGGCGGAGAGGATGGAGCACTCGGGGAGGGTTCCCTATGGCTAGAGGGCTCGGGCGCCTCGAGCTCAAGCTCGTGCTAATTGCGGCCGGGAGAAGAGAGAAGAAAATCGAGAGGATGGGGAAGAATGGAGAGCGGGGGAGGACAAGGATGCGCTCGGGGAACTCATTCCCGACGCCGCGCTGTCCTGGGGCACCGGGGAGCGCCACAGCGAAGCAGAAGGTGGAGGGGAGCCGCCGTGGTCGATCTCTCCTCTGCCAGAAGGCAGAGGAAGAAGACGACCCTGCCCCTGTGGGCTGGGCCTCTACAGGTGAGCGTAGGATAGATTTTTTTCTTGTGTTTCTGTTTTCTGTTTTATTTGTTGATATTAATTGCTATTTATTTTGGCTTCAAAAAGCAATTCAAAAATTAGTTTGAATAGCCCTGAGTGTTAGTTGGAATATTCCCAACTACTCCTAAAGTTTTCAACATTTTTGAAAACTTGAATGTTTTTTAATTCAAATTTAAGTTTGAATTCAGGGGCTTTCTGAATTTAAATAAAATGACAAGGGTGTTTTGAAAATAGTTTTCTCCCCTGATAATTTGTTTTCAGTATTTATCAAAAAAGATGAACTTTTCTTGAGGCTATTTTGGGTTCATTGATTTTGGCAAGTTTTAATTTCCTTTGAATTAAGAAGTGGCTAGGGTTTTTGGGTTGTGTTTCACCACTTCCTTTGGGTTTGTTTCAATTACTTGGATGCAATGGAAGAAAACATGAGCACAATTACTAAACCTAATAGGGATCAGGGATGTGAGACCCAACAAGTTACTCTCTTGTTTCATGTGGCATGATTTGCATGTCTCAAGTGATTCAAAATCAAGTGAGTCCAAACGATCCATCTCTATGGAGCTTCTTCATGCATTTATACCAACAGGTATGATTTTCATGTCTCAAACGTTTCAAAAATGAGTGAGTACAAAGATCCATCAGCATGGAGCTTCTTCATGCATTTTATACCGTCATAACTCAAGCGGCAGTGCCACAAGTAAGTGGTACTATCATTACTACTTTGTATCTTTTGGCATCAATATTGTGAACATGTGTATCACTACGATCGAGATTCAATAAACCATTGAAGGTAACAATTCAAGCAAATAGAATAACCATTATTCTCTTTAAATGAATAATCGTATTGCAATAACCATGATCGAATCATGTTCATGCTCAATGCAGACACCAAATAACAATTATTTAGGTTTAACACCAATCCCGATTGTAGAGGGAGCGTGCGATGTTTGATCACATCAACCTTGGAAACACTTCCAACACTTATCGTCACCTCGCCTTTAGCTAGTCTCCGTTTATTCCGTAGCTATTATTTCGAGTTACTAATTACTTAGCAACCGAACCGGTATCCAACACCCTCGTGCTACTGGGAGTACCAGTAAAGTACACATCAATATCATGTATATCAAACATACTTCTGTCGACTTTGCCAGCCTTCTTATCTACCAAGTATCTAGGGTAGCTCCGCCTCAGTGACTGTTCCCCTCATAACAGAAGTGAAAAGGACGTGGATGTCGCCTAGAGGGGGGGTGAATAGGCGCTTTAAAATAGTTAAGGTTTAGGCTAGAACAAATGCGGAATAAAACTAACGTTTAATATGCCAAGCACAAAACCTACAAACAACTAGGCTCACCTATGTGCACCAACAACTTATGCTAAGCAAGATAAACAACTAAGTGATAGCAAGATATATTACAATAAACAATATGTCTATCATAAAGTAAAGTGCATAAGTAAAGGGTTCGGGTAAGAGATAACCGAGGCACGGGGAGACGATGATGTATCCCGAAGTTCACACCCTTGCGGATGCTAATCTCCGTTAGAGCAGTGTGGAGGCACAATGCTCCCCAAGATGCCACTAAGGCCACCGTAATCTCCTCACACCCTCGCACAATGCAAGATGCTGTGATTCCACTAAGGGACCCTTGAGGGCGGTCACCGAACCCGTACAAATGGCAACCCTTGGGGGCGGTCACCGAACCCGTACACGTGGCAACCCTTGGGGGCGGTTACCGGTACCCGTACAAATTGCTCGGGGCAATCTCCACAACCTAATTGGAGACCCCGACGCTTCCCGGAGGTTCACACCACAATGATTGAGCTCCGAGACACCACCAAGCTTCTAGGACGCCAAAGCATCCACGAAGAACAATATCAAGGGTACTAAGTACCAAAGGTAGTAAGCTTCTCAACTTCTCACTTCCACGTATCACCGTGGAGAACTCAAACCGATGCAACTAATGCAATGGCAAGAACACACGAAGTGGTCAAGTCCCTCACACTCAAATCCCTCCACAACAACAAAAGCTATGGAGAAATATGAGAGGAAGAACAAGGAGCTCACAAAGAACTCCAAGATCAAGATCCAAGGGGTTCCCCTCACATAGAGGAGAAAGTGATTGGTGGAGATGTGGATCTAGATCTCCTCTCTCTTTTCCCTCAAGAACAAGCAAGAATCATTGGAGGGATAGAGAGTAATCAAGCTCTAAGAATGTCAACAATGGAGGTAGAACAAGAGCTCAACGGATGGATAAGACCAAGGGGGAAGAAGACCCCCTTTATATAGTGGGGGAAGGAATCAGACCGTTACCCCCACTTTCTGCCCGAGCTCCAGCGGTACTACCGCCAGCTAGCGGTACTACCGCTGGCCCCAGCGGTACTACCGCTGGGCTCCTGGTAGTGCAACGGCACTACCACCGCCAAGAAAGTCTTCGCAAAAAGGTCTGTCCACGAACAACCGCTAGGAAGGCGGTACTAAGCTCCTGGAGCGGTACTACCGCTGACCAGGGGCGGTACTACCGCCAGCCAGCGGTACTACCGCTAGGGCCAGCGGTACTACCGCCAACTCTAGCGGTACTACCGCTCGCCACTGAAACAGCCATAACTTTCGCATACAAGCTCCGAATCGAGCAAACCCAAGGGCTTGTTGGAAATCTTAAGACCTTGCGGTTATGAAAATGCCAAATATATAGAGATGTGAGTCCTCTATGAATGAAGAACCGGCAAAAACTCCAACATCGAAAACATCATAGTAGATGCATATGGACTCCGTTTTCGATGAACTCAAGCTTGTCACGAAGATGACCATAAGCTCTAAAACTCACAAAGAGAAACACCAAACAGGAACCAAGAAGTATGATGCAAGGATGCAAATGGTTTGAGCTCTCAACGAATGATACGATCAAGCTACTCACTTGAGAGCCCCCTTGATAGTACAACAATCTATCCTAAACAGAAAACCTATCAAGGGCAAACATATACCTTGCACCTCGTCCTCTTGAGCTAGATGATGATGATCTTGGCTTCCTCAAGATGGACCACCTTTCTTGATTGTGTTGGCTTGATGAAGACTAGTTGATTGCTCCCCCATACTCACTATGGGTGAGCCACTCTTCAGCATATCTTCACAAGTCCATTGCCACCACAATGGACGGCAAGCTTCAAGCATGATATCTTCGTGCCGATCCACTTGAACTTGCACATCGCAATCTTGATGACGATCACAACTTGACGTCATACTTCATGGGTTGTATGAGATCTTCCCTTTGACGCAAGCCCATGGAAACACACCTAACCCCCAGATAGAACTCTCACGAAGACCATGGGTTAGTACACAAATACGTAATGGACAATGCTTACCATACCATGGGATCACTTGATCCCTCTCGGTACATCTTGTACGCTTTGTGTGTTGATCATCTTGATTTTGCTCATGGGTTGTATGAGATCTTCCCTTTGACGCAAGCCCATGGAAACACACCTAACCCCCACAAAGAACTCGCACGAAGACCATGGGTTAGTACACAAATACGCAATGGACGATGCTTACCATACCATGGGATCACTTGATCCCTCTCGGTACATCTTGTACGCTTTGTGTGTTGATCATCTTGATTTACTCTTTGTCTGAGATCTTGATCAACCATGTGTCTCTATGACCATTCTTTGGATAATACCTTCAATACCATCTCGGTCATCATATAAACTCCTTGAACCCAACAGATGGACTTCAAGAAGTGCCTATGGACAAATCCTATAAATGTAACTTAAGGCAACCACCAGTCCATAGGAATTGTCATCAATTACCAAAACCACATATGGAGATATATGCTCTAACAAGAAGTACTTAGTCTCGGGTTTGGGTTCAATCTTGGGTTTCTTCATTAGAGCAGCAACTGGTTTGTCATTTCATGAAGTATCCCTTCTAGCCCTTGCCCTTCTTAAAACTAGTGGTTTTACTAACCATCAACAATTGATGCTCC
This sequence comes from Hordeum vulgare subsp. vulgare, assembly GCF_904849725.1. Lineage (NCBI taxonomy): Eukaryota > Viridiplantae > Streptophyta > Magnoliopsida > Poales > Poaceae > Hordeum > Hordeum vulgare. The sequence goes on along the minus strand of NC_058520.1, from coordinate 45,980,120 downwards.
TTCTTGATTTCTACTTTCGCAGTGTCAAACATTGCGAATCGCTCAAGGATCATCATATCTATCCTTGATATGTTGTAGTTCATCACGAAGCTCTAGCAGCTTAGTGGCAGTGACTTTGGAGAACCATCACTATCTCATCTAGAAGATTAACTCCCACTTGATTCAAGCGATTGTTGTACTCACACAATCTGAGAACATGCTCAACGATTTGAGCTTTTCTCCTTTACTTTGTAGACAAAGAATCTTGTCGGTGGTCTCTTACCTCTTCAACAAGGGCACGAGCATGAAATCTCAATTTCATCTCTTAGAACATCTCTTATGTTCCACGATTTTTCAAAACGTCTTCGGCGCCTTGCTTCTAAACTATTAAGTATTACGCACTGAACTATCACGTAGTCATCAAGAACGTGTATGTCAGATGTTCGCAACATCCACAGATGACGCTCGAGGTGCAGCACACCGAGTGGTGCATTAAGGACATAAGCCTTCTGCGCAGCAATGAGGACAATCCTTAGTTTTATGGACTCAGTCCGCAAAGTTGCTACTATCATCTTTCAACTAAATTTTCTCTAGGAACATATAAAACAGTAGAGCTATAGTGCAAGCTACATCGTAATTTGTAAAGACCTTTTGACTATGTTCATGATAATTAGTTCAATTAATCATATTACTTAAGAACTCCCACTCAAAAAGTACATCTCTCTAGTCATTTGACTGGTACATGATCCAAATTTACTAACTCAAGTCCGATCATCACGTGAGTTGAGAATAGTTTCAGTGGTAAGTGCTACTGCCACAAAAGACCTTCCAACGGCGCCAGAAATAAGTGTTTCGACGGCACCAGGAATCTTTCTGCTACGGCTACGCCTTAAGGGATTTCCTAGGCAAATATGCAAAGGATTTCCCCCGTGGCCTTGGAGCCTTGTGTTGGTGTTCTCTCGAAGCGGAAAGGGTGATGTAGCGCAGCGGTGGTAAGTATTTTTTTCAGTTTGAGAACCAAGGTATTGATCCAGTGAAGGAGTATCACAAGTGCCTGCACAAACACAAAAAACTTGCTCCCAACACTATGAAGGGGTTGTCAATCCCTTATAGATTGTTCGCCAAGTGAGAACTGAAAGCAACAAAGTAACAAAGCAAAGTAAAAGCGAAAGTGGAAACGATAGGTGTGAATAGACCCGGGGGCCATAGTGTTTACTAGTGGCTTCTCTCATGAAAGCAAGTAGACGGTGGGTGAACAAATTACTGTCGAGTAATTGATAGAACCGCGCAAAGTCGTGACGTCATCTATGGCAATGATTATATCTATAGGCATCACGTCCAAAACAAGTAGACCGATACTTTCTCCATCTACTACTATTACTCCACACGTCGACCGCTATCCAGCATGCATCTAATGTATTAAGTCCAAAAGAAGAGAGTAACGCCTTAAGCAAGATGACATGATGTAGATGGACAATCTCATATCTACGACAAAGCCCACCTTGTTACCCTTGATGGAAACTACACGATGTGTGCCTTGCTGCCCCTACTTTCACTCGGAAAGGTCACCACATGGTAAGAACCCAAAACCAAGCACTTCTCCCATTGCAAGAATCATAGATCTAGTTGGCCAAACAAAACCCAAGACTCGGAGAGACTTACAAGGATATTAAATCATGCATATAAGAAATCTGCAAAGACTCAAATATATATCATAGATAATCTGATCACAAATCCACAATTCATCAGATCTGGACAAACACACCGCCAAAGAGGATTACATCGGATAGATCTCCATGAAGATCATGAAGAACTTTGTATTGAAGATCCAAGAGAGAGAAGAAGCCATCTAGCTGCTAACTACGGACCCGTAGGTGTGAAGTGAACTACTCACGAGTCATTGGAGGGGCGATGATGTTGATGTAGAAGCCCTCCAACTCCAAAGTCCCCTCCGGCAGGGCACCGGGAAGGGTCTCGAGACGAGATCTCACGGAAACGGAAGCTTGCGGCGGCGGAAAAGTATTTTCGTGGATCCCTTGATTTTTTTCTGTATTTTAGGGAATATATAGGCAAAGGATCTAGGTCAGGGGGGCGCCAGGGAGGCCACAAGCCTGCCCACCGCCGCCCCCTAGTGGCGGATGGGGGGCTTGTGGGCTCCCTGTAGCCCTCCTGGCTTGGCCCACAAACCCCCTCATCTTCTTCCATTCGGGAAAAAAATCATTTCGGGGATTTTATTCCGTTTGGACTCCGTTCCAAAATCAGATCTAAAAAGAGCCAAAAACACAGAAAAAACAGGAACAGGCACTTGGCACTGAATTAAGAAGTTAGTCCCAAAAAAAATATAAAAGGTACATAGAACATCCAAAGATGACAAGGTACCAACATGAAACCATAAAAAATTATAGATACGTTTGAGACGTATCAAGCATCCCCAAGCTTAACTCCTGCTCGTCCTCGAGTAGGGAAGTGATAAAGAATGAATTTTTATGCTTTCATGCTACCTAGCATAGATGTCCTTTATAACTCCTCTTATGTGACGTGAATGTTCAGATCCATTAGATTCAAAACAATAGTTTGCTATTGATGTGGAAACAATAATAAATCAAGCAAACGAGCAAGGTAATCATGAACTTTCAAAATAACAAGGCCAAAAGAAAGTTATCCCTACAAAAGAATATAGTCTGGCTATGCTCTATCATCATTGCACAACGAATTTAAATCATGCACAACCCCGGTATTGGCCAAGTAATTGTTTCACACCTTTACTTTCTCAAACCTTTTCAACTCTCACGCAATACATGAGCGTGAGCCATGGTTTTAGCACTATAAGTGGTGTGGAGTGTGGTGGAGGTTGCAAGACAAAATAAGGAGAAGATGGTCACATTAACTAGGCATATCCATGAGCTGTGGAGATGCTCATCAATAGATGTCAATGTGAATGACTAGGGATTGCCATACAAATGATGCACTAGAGCTAAGAGTAAGTGAAAGCTATTAAAGAAAACTAGTGGGTGTGCATCCAACTTGCTTGCTCACGAAGACCTAAGGCAATTTTGAAGAAGCCTATCATTGGAATATACAAGCCAAGTTATATAATGAAAATTTCCCACTAGCTATATGGCGGTGACAAAACGAGAGACTCTCAATCATGAAGATCACGGTGCTTAATATGCACAAGTGTGGAAAAGTGGTAGCATTGTCCCTTCTCTCTCTTTTTCTCTCATATTTTTTTTGGTGGGCTCTTTGGTCTCTTTTTTTTAGGTGGGCATCTTTGGCCTCTTTTATTTCCTCACATGGGACAATGCTCCATTAATGATGATCATCACACTTTCAACTCAAAACTTAGAGCAACGATGACTCTATATGGAATGCCTTCGGTAGTGTACCGTGACAATGATCTAGCATGTCATAGACATTAATGGAAACATCATGCTAGCTATCTTACGATCGTGCAATGGCAATGTAGATGTGGTGGCACATGTCATGGTGGTAGTTCCATGGCAATATATCTCGGAATGACTTTGAAAAAGCCATAGTAGGTAGGTATGGTGGCTGTTTTGAGGGAGGTTAATGGTGGGTTTTGTGCACCGGCGAAAGTTGCACGTCACTAAGAAGATAGTGATGGTGGAAGGTGAAAATGCATCTAAACCATGGACTCAACATTAGTCATGAAGAACTCATATACTTGTTGCAAAAGTTTTAGTAGTAATCGAAACAAAGCATTCAACGCATACTCCTAGGGGAAGGGTTGGTAGGTATAAACCATCACGCGATCCCGACCGCCACGCAAAGGATGACAATCAATAGACTAATCATGCTCAGATTTCATCACATAGTGGTTCACCATATGTGCATGCTACGGGAATCACTAACTTCAACACAAGTATTTCTAGATCCACAACACCTTACTAATATAACTTCAATATTACCATAACCACAACTCAAAACTAATTGATATGAATCAAACTTCTCTAACTATTCAATGCACATGAAGGTGGAAGTTTTCGTATCCCTTTGGATAACTACCCCTTTTGAGACTACTTTCAAAGCATAGATCAACTACCAAGCCACGCACCGCTGCGCTCTAAAAGATATAAGTGAAGCACACAGATCAAAAGTATTTAGCTCAAAAGATATAAGTGAAGCACATGTGAGCTGAATTATCTACCAAAGGATATAAGTGAAGCTCGACAAAATCACGGTGAGTGCATGTCTCTCTCTCTAGGTGTGCAGCAAGGATGATTGTGACACAACAAAAAATAAAAGACTCCTACGATACAAGACGCTCCAAGCAAAAACACATAACATGTGGTGAATAAAAATATAGCCCCAAGTAACGTTACCGATGGATTGAAGACGAGAGAGGGGATGCCTTCCCGGGGCATCCCCAAGCTTAGGCTTTTACGTCATCCTTGAATCTCTTGGGGTGCCTTGGGCATCCCCAAGCTTGAGCTCTTGCCACTCTTGTAGCGACCCGACTCAAGACGAGTCAAGCCTCTGGTGTTTCCGTACCATCCCAAGATCATGCTGGTACACACTCAGTACATAATGTATATATTCAAGAGTTCAATCACACAACTTTATTAATCGAAATCTCATAAAGAGTACTTTATTACAATAAAGGATTACAATAAAGTGGCTGAAGGCCATCTCATGAGATATCTAACGAAGACTAGCGGAAGCATCAAGTAGGCGAGTCCATCCGACTCTAGGGCATGTCGCTGAGCGTAGATCGTAGCCTCACTCCTGGTCGGAAAAGTACTCTGCAACATGATACGTTGCAGCCGTGTAGGTCAGCATATTGAATATGCCGGCAAGTCATCAAAGAGAGGAGTAAATCAATAATCAACTATATCTACATGCATATTTGGCCGGTGGGGCTATGAGTTTTGCATAAAGCCAATTTTATCCTACAACAAGAGGGGCTGGAAGCAAAATATTACTACATTGTATGTTGTTAACGAGATGGTTCCGCCAACCAATTCTCGTACCATAATAGTTGTTAACACCCACATCATTATTAAGTTGTGTCGAGAGTTCAGGGGAATTTCAATGCCTTCGGCTCAAGTTGCCCATGACCGTGGACACGGCTAATCGATTAGGTTGGGCACTCTACATAGTTTTGCACACGTTCCCCACAAGATTTGATCGCCTCCGTGTTTGTGCTCGCACTTCAGGGTGTTTGGAGACCAGATGATCAAAACATGGTCTTTCAACGGGTCCCTCTGAATCCCTGTCGGTGCCCATCCATTCCTACCGTTCTTCTACATCTACTAGCACCGCCTGTCCAGAGTCGCCACGTTGTCCAACCAAGCCAGAGCCCATAATGACTTGTGGCTGTGCAGGTAAGCCTTGAGTCTTGAAGTCTCCGTCCGTCTCTTCGAGCCTGGGTGAAGCTTTCCGCAGGATGTCATGGCCGTCTCCAGCATCCCGGGCCATCCACTGGTTTCTCCAGGGAGCCGATCAACCGTCCTTCACCCAGAGTTGCATTGCATCCGAGGTCTTGAAAATCTTGTCTTAACCGCTCTTGATTATTTAATCAACCTTGCATCACTCGTGGTATGCACTCAACCGAAAACCCGTCTACTCAATCATAGCATTAAGAAATTGTCGTCCCGGGGCCAAGTATCGGGGTTGTTGTGTGCCTACCACATGATACTACAACCTATTCTAAAATTTCCAAGTACCTAGGCAGCATGCAATTGGGCAAAGAAAGGTGAAACTACCATGCATCGAAAACATAGGAAATAGAATGATCAAAATGACTTGCCTTGATGATAGTTGTCTTGATCGAGCGCTTCTAAGTAACATGCTTCGCACTCCGGGTGATCTACCGATACAAACACAATACACAACATAAGCACTACAATCAAGCAACAAGTAAAAATAACATCACAAGTAAGAATTTGCTAAGGCCTAAGTGAAAGAATTCAATACTCGTCACTAAGGCAGAAACTTGTTTCTGTTAAAAACCCCAGTAAAAAATATTTGAAACTTTTTGAAACTTCTACCACAATAATATATAATCACTAGGAAGCATTAGCAAAAAGAATCAACTAAAATTCATTTTTTCAACTCCTGGAATACGCAAAACAAGGTTTAAACTAAATCTTATCTAATTCATATTTGAAAAATTAAAATATATACAAATTATATATTTTTAAAAATACAGAAAATTTGGGATCTACTGGAACAAGAATCAACATCATTGGACTTCGGGATCAAAAGTTATGGCCAAAACAAAACAGAAACTTTGCTGTTTTTGGAACTAAACAGAGAAAGAAAATAATTGCTAACCGACACGTGTCGCTCACTGATTTGCTAAGGGGTGAGTGCTGCGTAGCTAATCCAACGAACGCTCGCAAAGTAAAGAAAAACTGCTCGGCTAACTAATACTAATAGAAAACCGAACGGTTTTCTTAACAGAACCGAAGAGTTATCTAGGAATTAATCTGGTGCGTCGGTGAAAGATCCAACGGTGCATGGAGGGAGATGGAGTGCTCACCGGAGGGATGAACTCCGGCAGGAGCTCGACGGCGGCGGCGGCTCGGGTGCGGGCGGGGATGGCGCTGCAGAGGTCCTCCGGCGGCGGTGAGAGCTCCACAGGGTGCGGGCGAGGTCGGGGAACGTGATGGTGGCGTCGGGGAGGCGAGGAGTGGCCGGAGGCGGCTGCCTCAGGTGGCCGAAAGCGGTGAAGCTTCGGTGCTCCGGCGAGGCTGCGGCAGGGGGCTTGGGGGCGGCGGCTCGGCGTGGTGGTGGGAGGAACGGGGTGCAGGCAGCGCGGCGACTCTTATAGGCGGGGGGAGGAACTCGGGGGAGAAAGGGGCAGGGAGATCCCGAGTGGGGATCGGCGTGGCAGTGGGCTCGGCCATGAAAGGAAGGTGTTGTGGCTCGGGGGGAAGAAGGAGACCGACTCGGGAGGGAAATCGGGCGGTGGGGCCCGCTTGGCAGGGAGAGGGGGAGAGAGGCGCTAGGGTCGGTCGGGCGGCACTTAAGGGATTCGAGAATCCCGGGCTATGGGGCATTCGGCCCAAAGTTATTAAGCGCCGAGGCGTTTTTCCTTTAAAAAAAACTTTCCTAGTTAATCTTTTTTCCGAAATAGAAAAATCAAAGTGAATAAAAAGGAAACAAATAAGATATTTAATATGGGGTATTATATACCAAAAAAATCAGAAAAATATCCTCTATTCGAATAACATTTTTCCAAAGCAAAAATAAAAACTTTAAAAAAATGTTTTTTCAGAAATTCCCCAAAATGCTTTATTTTCTTTTTGCAAATATTTTCGCAAATAAACTTTGGATTTCTTGGCTCCAATATTTCAGAAATGCCCGCACTTTGGAGGGTCATTTTCCTCCGCTCTCTCTCTTGCGTGCAAGAGAGTATTTTCCCGGCATTTCTCGTGTGGGGAAAAAATGGAATTGCAAAATCAAAAAGTCGAAAGAATTCGAAATGCCAAATTTATTTCAATCAATATGCATAGATGCTTAGCTACAATGTAAAACATTCCCAATTAGGAAAATTGGGATGTTACAACTCTTTATCTCTTTGTCCATAAGAACTTCACCCAAAACTAGAAAACTTCACAAGACGAAACTTAAAGAGAAACTCGTGATAACATTAGTATGAGAAAGCAAACCACCACTTCCTTAGGTACTGTAGCAAACTTAAATTCTACTTATGCTGATGTTGGGTTACTGTATTTTCAATCTTCCATGGCTAATACCCCCGATACTATCCATAGTTTCATCAAAATAAGCAACGAAGACAACAAAAAACGGAATCTGTTAACAACACACCAGTCTGTAGAAATCTATATATTTCGTATACTTATGGTACTTCAAAAATTCTGAAAAATTACTACAGTCTGAAGAATTTGCGTAGCAATCAGAAGCAAAAACAATCAACTCAAAAGCTCTTACATAAGAAAAATGAAAATTCTTTTCATGAGCAGAAAGTTTCTGTCTTTTCCAGCATGACGAAACGATCATCCCCAAGACTAATCATAACGGTTTTGCTTGGCACAAACGCAAAAAAACACAAAAAACACAATCATAACAGAATTATGAAAGTGTGGAAAACACAAAACAGAAAGAAAAAGGATAGATTCGTTGGGTTGCCTCCCAACAAGCGCTTTTGTTTAACGCCCTTAGCTAGGCAAAAGGTGATAAAATCACGTATAGTCATCTTTGGTGCTCAAACCATAAGTAGTGTGATCATTTATCATCTTAAGATCTTCATCTTTATTGGATGACTCACCACTAGCTTTAGGAACAAGAACAGACTTGACGGTCTTTCAACTGTGGCAATTTTGTTTTCAATAGCGTCAAGCCTTTGCATCACGTGTTCCAAGGTCAAGGTAGTTCCATTAACCATGAGAGGGGGTGAGCCTACCAAATTCATGATAGCTCCATGGGAGTCAACAGTATGGCTCCCCAAAAAATTCCCGCCTATAATGGTATCAAGGATGTACCAATTCCAAGGAGAAATCCCAACATAGAAACTGCGAAGGAGGACGGTAGTGGATTGCTTAGGAGTAGATCTACTTTGAGCATTGCAAATCCTGTACCAAGCGTCCTTTAAATTTTCATCCTCATTCTGCCTGAAATTGAGAACTTCATTCTTAGGAGTATCGTTTGGAGAGGTGGGTCTAGCCATTGATGTACTATCTCACACACAAACGAGTAGGAAGAGAGAGTGAAACGGGCAAAAGAAAATGTTAAAGGAGAAAGCCAAATGAAAACGGCAAATGTGAAGTGGGGGAGAGGAAAACGAGAGGCAACTAGCAAAAAAAGTAAATACAAGAGATGAGTTTGTGAGGCCTACTTGGATAGATCTCTCCTTCCCCGGCAACAGCGCCAGAAATACTTCTGCTACTGCAACAAAAGACCTTCCAACGGCGCCAGAAATAGGTGTGTTGACGGCACCAGGAATCCTTCTGCTACGGCTACGCCTTAAGGGACTACCTAGGCAAATATGCAAAGGATTTCCCCCGTGGCCTTGCAGCCTTGCGTTAGTGTTCCCTCGAAGCGGAAATGGTGATGTAGCGCAGTGGTGGTAAGTATTTCCCTCAGCTTGAGAACCAAGGTATCGATCCAGTGAAGGAGTATCACAAGTGCGTGCACAAACACAAAAAGCTTGCTCCCAACGCTATGAAGGGTTGTCAATCCCTTATAGATTGTTCGCCAAGTGAGAACTGAAAGCAACAAAGTAACAAAGCAAAGTAAAAGCAAAAGTGGAAACGATAGGTGTGAATAGACCTGGGGGCCGTAGTGTTTACTCGTGGCTTCTCTCATGAAAGCAAGTAGACGGTGGGTGAACAAATTATTGTCGAGCAATTGATAGAACCGCCAAAGTCGTGACATCATCTATGGCAATGATTATATCTATAGGCATCACGTCCAAAATGAGTAGACCGATACTTTATGCATCTACTACTATTACTCCACACGTCGACCACTATCCAACATGCATCTAGTGTATTAAGTCCAAAAGAACAGAGTAACGCCTTAAGCAAGATGACATGATGTAGATGGACAATCTCATATCTACGAAAAAGCCCACCTTGTTACCCTTGATGGCAACTACACGATGTGTGCCTTGCTGCCCCTAATGTCACTGGGAAAGGTCACCACACGGTAAGAACCCAAAACCAAGCACTTCTCCCATTGCAAGAATCATAGATCTAGTTGGCCAAACAAAACCCAAGACTCGGAGAGACTTACAAGGATATCAAATCATGCATATAAGAAATAAGCAAAGACTCAAATATATATCATAGATAATCTGATCACAAATCCACAATTCATCGGATCTCGACAAACACACCGCCAAAGAGGATTACATCGGATAGATCTCCATGAAGATCATGGAGAACTTTGTATTGAACATCCAAGAGAGAGAAGAAGCCATATAGCTACTAACTACGGACCCGTAGGTCTGAAATGAACTACTCAAGAGTCATTGGAGGGGCGATGATGTTGATGTAGAAGCCCTTCAACTCCAAAGTCCCCTCCGGCAGGGCACCTGGAAGGGTCTCCAGATGAGATCTCGCAGAAACGGAAGCTTGCGGCGGTGGAAAAGTATTTTCGTGGATCCCTTGTTTTTTTCTGTATTTTAGGGAATATATAGGCGAAGGATCTAGGTCAGGGGGGCGCTAGGGAGGCCACAAGCCTAGCCACCGCCGCCCCCCTAGTGGCGGATGGGGGGCTTGTGGGCTCCCTGTAGCCCTCCTGGCTTGGCCCACAAGCCCCCTGATCTTCTTCCGTTCGGGAAAATATCATTTCGGGGATTTTATTCCGTTTGGACTCCGTTCCAAAATCAGATCTGAAAAGAGCCAAAAACACTGAAAAACAGGAACTGGCACTTGGCACGGAATTAGAAAGTTAGTCCCAAAAAAGATATAAAAGGTACATAAAACATCCAAAGATGACAAGATAACAACATGAAACCATCAAAAATTATAGATACGTTTGAGACGTATCAGTAAGCATCCGTATGCTAATCATATCAACTACATGATTCATGCTCGACCTTTCGGTCTCATGTGTTCCGAGGCCATGTCTGCACCTGCTAGGCTCATCAAGTTTAACCCGAGTGTTCCGCGCGTGCAACTGTTTTGCACCCGTTGTATGTGAACATTGTGTCTATCACACCCGATCATCACGTGGTGTCTCGAAACGACGAACTGTCACAACGGTGCACAGTCCCGGAGAACACAATTTCGTCTTGAAATTTTAGTGAGAGATAACCTCATAATGCTACCGTCGTTCTAAGCAAAATAAGGTGCATAAAAGGATTAACATCACATGCAATTCATAAGTGACATGATATGGCCATCATCTTGTGCTTCTTGATCTCCATCATCAAAGCACCGGCACGATCTTCTTGTCACCAGCGCCACAACATGATCTCCATCAACGTGTCTCCATCGGGGTTGTCGTGCTACTTATGCTATTACTACTAAAGCTACGTCCTAGCAATATAGTAAACGCATCTGCAAACACAAACGTTAGTTTAACGACAACCCTATGGCTCCTGCCGGTTGTCGTACCATCGACGTGCAAGTCGATATTAACTTATACAACATGATCATCTCATACATCCAATATATCACATCACGTCATTGGCCATATCATATCAGAAGCATACCGTGCAAAAACAAGTTAGACGTCCTCTAATTTGTTGTTGCATGTTTTACGTGGCTGCTATGGGTATCTAGTATGATCGCATCTCACTTACGCAAAAACCACAATGGAGATGTGCAAATTGCTATTTAACCTCTCCAAGGACCGCCTCAGTCAATACCAATTCAACTAAAGTTGAAGAAACCGACACCCGCCAGTCATCTATATGCAACGAGGTTGCATGTCCAGCGATCAAACCAATCTTTCGTGAGCATACAAATAATGTCGGTCCGGGCCGCTTCAATCCAACAATACCGTCGAATCAAGAAAAGACTAAGGAGGGCAGAAAATCGAACATCACCGTCCACAAAACCTTTTGTGTTCTACTCGAGATAACATCTACGCATGAACCTAGCTCATGATGCCACTGTTGGGGAACGTTGCATGGGAAACAAAAAATTTCCTACGCACACGAAGACCTATCATGGTGATGTCCATCTATGAGAGGAGATTTGGATCTACGTACCCTTGTAGATCGCACAGCAGGAAGCGTTAAGAAACGCGGTTCATGCAATGGATCGTATTCACATCCCTCGATCAGCCCCACGAACCGTCCTGCCATCCGTCCCAGGATCCGTTCTGATCTAGTGCCGAACGGACGGCACCTCCGCGTTCAGCACACATACAACTCCACGATGATCTCGGCCTTCTTGATACAGCAAGCAAGACGGAGAAGTAGATGAGTTCTCCGGCAGCGTGACGGCGCTCCGGTGGTGGTGAGGATCTACTCCTGCAGGGCTCCGCTTGAGCTCCGCGGAAATACGATCTAGAGGAAGAACTATGGTGTCTAGATCTGAGTTGCACGTAGAAAAAGTTGTCTCAAATCAGCCCTAGACCACCACTATATATAGGAGGGAGGGGGAGGAGGCTTGCTTTGAGGGCCAAGCCCTCAAGGGTGCGCCGTCCAAGGGAGAGGAGGAGTCCTACTACAATCCTACTCCAATTAGGATTGGGAAGTGGAGTCCTTCTCTTCCTTCCGACCTCTTTTTTTGTTCTTTTTCTTTGGTTTTCTTTCCTTGGCGCCAAGGCCCTCTTGGGCTGTCCCACCCGCCCACTAAGGGCTGGTGCACCACCCCTAGGGCCATTGGGCTTCCCACGGGTGGGTTTCCCCCCTCCCGGTGAACTTCCGGAACCCATTCGTCACTCCCGGTACATTCCTGGTAATGCCCGAAAGCCTTCCGGTAACCAAATGAAGCCATCCTATATATCAATATTCATTTCCGGACCATTTCGGAAACCCTCGTGACATCCGTGATCTCATCCGGGACTCCAAAAAACATTCGGTAACCACACATATAACTCAACTATACTAAAACATCATCGAACCTTAAGTGTGCAGACCCTGCGGGTTTGAGAACTATGTAGACATGCCCCGAGGTACTCCTCGGTTAATATCCAATAGCGGGACCTGGATTCCCATATTGGATCCTACATATTCTCTGAAGATCTTATCGGTTGAGCCTCAGTGTCAAGGATTCATATAATCCCGTATGGCATTCCCTTTGTCCTTCGGTATGTTACTTGCCCGAGATTCGATAATCGCTATCCGCATACCTATTTCAATATCATTACCGACAAGTCTCTTTACTCATTCCGTAATAGAATATCCCATGACTTACACTTAGTCACATTGCTTGCAAGGCTTGTGTGTGATGTTGTATTACCGAGTGGGCCCCGAGATACCTCTCGGTCACACGGAGTGAGAAATCCCAGTCTTGATCCATACTAACTCAACGGACACCTTCAGAGATACCTGTAGAGCACCTTTATAGTCACCCAGTTACGTTGCGACGTTTGATGCACACAAGGTATTCCTCCGGTGCCAGTGAGTTATATGATCTCATGGTCATAGGAACAAATACTTGACACGCAAAAAACAATAGCAATAAAATGACACGATCAATATGCTACGTTCATAGTTTGGGTCTAGTCCATCACATGATTCTTCTAATGATGTGATCCAGTTATCAAGTGACAACACTTGCATATAGCTAGAAAACCTTGACTATCATTGATCAACTGGCTAGCCAATTAGAGGCTTGCTAGGGACATTGTTTTGTCTATGTATCCACACATGTATCTATGTTTCCATTCAATACAATTATAGCATGGATAATAAATGATTATCACGAACAAAGAGATATAACAATAACTAATTTATTATTGCCTCTAGGGCATATTTCCAACAGTAGCTGCAGGCAAGAGTCGACCTGTTTTCTTATGGACATGATGCCTATATACACATGATCATTGTTGTGAAAATCACACAACTATCCTCTTTTGTGTCAATTGCCCAATAGTAATTTGTTTACCCACCGTATGTTGCATTCATGAGAGAAGTCATTAGGGAACACTATGGCCCCCGGGTCTATTCACTTATATATTCACAAAACTTGTCGTTACCTTGTTGTCCTTTTTTGTCTTTTATTTTATTTTGAAATTTACAATTATCTACACACCTCATTTGCTTGCAAATAACGAGATCAAGGGGATTGACAAACCTCTTGCCCGCGTTGGGTGCAAGTTCTTTGCTCTTTTGTTTGCAGCCCCTAAAGATGGTTGAGGATTTATATTCCTATTTGTTTGATAAATCTTGGTTTCTTAACTGGGGGAAATACTGACCCGTATTGTGCTACAATTACCCGTTCCTCTTCACGGAAAACCCAACGCAGGTCACAAGTATCACGAAGGATTTCAGGCGCCGTTGTCGGGGAATATCATCACCAACTATCAAGTAACTTAACACAAATTATCATTCACTTGTTCTTATTTTTATTTCCTATTATATTTTGCTTGCGTAAAAAAATCAAAAATAAAAAAATCTATATTTTCTTTTTACTCCTTTGCTTGTTTTGCTTGTCACGTTTGCTTGAAAGTTGCTATCATGTCTGAGTTTGAAATGAACGACACCTTCGCCTCTAGTGCAGAATCCAATGATTATCCAACTTCACCTTGCGACGAGAATGCTAAAAGAAAATTTTAATGAAGTTGCTAAATAAGAACTTGATAATCTTGCGGATGATGATCCTTCTAAGATAGAACCTAATATGCAAACTAAGAAACTCTGTATAGGTAGTGATAATATTATTGGAAAAGTGTGATTCAAGATTTGTTCACTTGTGCGGGATCAATACCCTTGATAAGAGGCTCTATTGCTACTAGAACTGCAAGTTATGCAGATGCTATATCTTTTCTTATAGTACAATTGGAAAGACAAGTTGTGCACATGCATCCTTTCATACAATGCTTGTTTCTAGAATTCTCTAATATTCAGAAAGCTTCTACAAAATGTCTCGCCACTATAATTCTTGTTCAAGAATTTAGTAATATCTTGCAAGAGGCTATAGATATATTCGCTCATTATAGGTTTAACGGTGAGTGCCCACCCATAGTGGGGATTCTTTATGATATGTTCTTATGATGAAAATCTTTGAAAGAAGGTTCCACCTAATGTCTTAGGGGCAACGCTACGCATCCACCGGCGGATTATTTCCAATGATCCGCCACCTTCAAAGCCGTTTGATTTTGGTGCATCCAGCCGATCTCATCCATCTGATCCGCACGCGGGGCTTTGGCCTAATTCCTGAAACGACGCTCGAGTTTCTGAAACAATCGCTTTGTTGCAGTTTTTTTCTTCGCACGCGCTTCGTCTGGGCACCCGGTAATTCCTGAAACGACCCTCGAGTTTGTGAAACAAACGCTTTGTTGCAGTTTTTTTCTTCTTCGTGCGCACTTCGGCTGGGCACCCGGTAATTCCTGAAACAACGCTCGAGTTTCCGAAACAATCGCTTTGTTGTAGTTTTTTTTCTTCACGCGTGCTTCGTGGGCACCGGGTAATTCCTGAAACAACACTAGAGTTTTTGAAACAATCGCCTTGTTGCAGTTTTTCCCTTCGTCTTTCCGCAACATAAGTATTGCTGCGAAATAAATTTTTCCAACAAAAGTTATGTTTCAGAAACTCCATCTTCTTCCTTCAGACGCACAACCATGGCGGCCATGCTTGATTCCCAAGCCCCATGGCTGGCGGAGGGATCGATCCAGATCCGGTCTGGCGCGGCGAGGCAGGGCCGATGCGGTAGCAGTGGACAACGGCTGCCAGCGTAGGTCGGTGGCAAGCACAGAGGCATGTGAGTGTGTCATGGTGGACGGCTGGCTTGGTCTGGTTAGGAAAGGGCGAAGAAGAAATGAGGAGGAAGGAAGGACAACAACACAGGGCGGCCTTGCCGGCGAACTATGGCCGATGGGGTGGACCGGGGGCGAGCACGCTGAAGCGCATGGCAAGGAGAGGGAGACGTTCCCCGTTGGTCGACCTGAGACGAACGAAAGAAAAGATGGGAAGGAGATCTGATGTTTCGTGAAATTTGTAGATAAGGGTGTATGATGTGGGGGGGGGCATGGTACACGCGTCAACTGGCCGAGGAGGTCGACGTAAAAATAGTATCCACCGGCTAAGCACGATAATTTCCCATGTCTTAGTTGATAAGATTTATGAAAATGATGATAAATTTGCTATATCTAAATTTGTATTGAGTTATGATATTGAGATAGAATTAAGAAAATACATCTATCACAACCTATACAATGAGGAGTTGACTATCACTTATGAAAAACCTAAAGAAGAGCCTCATGTTGCTCCCTAGATAGACCTCACAGATCCTTGTGTTGTGCAATATAGTCCTTTCGGTTATTTTTGTTCACCAATTAGAAAACTTGCTGATGAAAGGAGGGAATATTATTATAGCATGATGAGTCGTCTTTGAAAAGATCAAAACACTTGATCATATGCATTATGCCTAGCTAGGGGCATAAAACTATAGCGCTTGTTGGGAGGCAAGCCAATAAATATCTTATTTTTTTTCTTTTTTAATTTATGTTTTGGTGTGATTACACGATTATTTATTATGTAATGATTGTGTTATTATGTTTAAATTAGTGTTTGTGCCAAGTAGAGCCTTTGGGATGACTTGTATGACAAGTAGAATTGATACAGTGCAAAAACAGAAACTTTGACGTCCAATGCAGACTTTCTATGATTTTACCTGAACGTAATTTTAAGCTTAATTTTTTACACAGTATTGATGTACAAATTCCTAAGGTTGTAATAATCTTTTAGAATTTTTGGAGTTACATAAGTATGGGTTCTTTACACATCATTACAGACTATTCTGTTTTAGACAGATTCTGTTTTTGCTTGCATAGTTTGCTTGTTTTGATGCTGCTAGGGATTGTATCGGGAGGTATAAGCCATGGAAAAGTTAGAATACAGTAACAATTATGAAATGATGAGCTATGAATCAATTTATAACAGTAGCTGGGTATTTGATATGTTGCTTATACTAACGGATCTCACAAAGTTTTGTTGAGTTTTGTGTGATTGTAGTTTTCAGGTTTTGGGTGTTATCGCGATGGACAAAGGAATAAGGATCGGCAAGAGCCTAATCTTGGGGGTGCCCAAGGCACCCCAAGTTAATATTCTAGGAATTTTCATACGTATAAACTTCGGGATGCCCCGAAAGGAATCCCCTCTTTCGTCTCAATCCATCGGTATATCACTTGGAGCTACATTTTTATTCATCACATGATATGAGTTTTGCTTGGAGCATCATTTTCTTTTGTTTGATTTTATTTTTAGTTTACCACAATCATAATTTTCTGGAAACACCTATTTTTTAGAGATACACCTTCATCATGATTTGTTAGAATACTCTCTGTGTGCTTCACTTATATCTTTTGAGCTTAGCAGTCGCTCGTGTACTTCACTTATATCTTTTTGAACACAGTGGCGTATAGATTTTATAGAAATATTTACACTATAGTACTTCACTTATATTTTTTGAGAGTTAATGAATAGTAATGGTAATTTTTATGGGTCATAAGGCTAGTTCAAAAATAATAAGTATTCAATGAGTGATAATCAAAACCATCATGTAGCACGCAAAGAGAAATTGTGTGTTAATGATATTTATCTGGTAATATGAAAAAGGTGTGAGTGCATCGTTGTTGATTTCTAGAAGTATTGTTATTAAGAGGTGTTAATTTCTTGTTTTCTGAATATCAAAAATGCATGGTGGGGATATGTGAGCATTTCTATTCCTCATTAAAATCCTAGTGTTGTTTCGGGTCGTAGATGCGCGATGGTTAACTACTCCCAACCCCTCCCTCACGGCATGTGATTAGTGCTTTGATTTATGATAAAACTAATAAAAATTTGCAATAAATGGAACCATGGACATACACAATCTCATCTCCTCATATTTTGTTAGCCTCTTTGGCACCGTGCATTGCCCATTCTCACCTCGAGGATCGGTGAAAACTTCGTCGGAGCATCATAACCCTGTGGCATGATACACTCTGTCACACATGAGCCTTCCTATATATTCCTCAAAATAGCCATCATACCTACCTATAATGGCATTTCCATAGCCATTTCGAGATATATTGCCATGGAAATTCCACCATTACATCATATGACTAGTTCGTTCATCGTCATATTGCTTAGTGTGATCATATAGAGCTGACATAGCATTTGTGCAAAGCCATGATTCATCATATTAATGATACATGGCATGCTAGATCATTGCACATCCCGGTACACTGTTAGAGGCATTCGTATTGAGTCATATTGCTTCATAGTTCTTCATATCTAGTTTTCATCAAGTTGTAAGTAAATAAAAGTGTGATGATCGTCATTATTAGAGCATTATCCCAGTGAGGAAATAAAAATGGGGGACGCCAAATGAGACCACCTTAAAAAAATAATGAGAGAAAAAGAGAGAAGGGACTTTTCTATTATCCTTTACCACACTTGTGCCGCAAAGTGCCACCTTGTTCTTCATATAGAGAGTCTCATGATACGTCATTTTCATATGCTAATGGGAATCACTTTTTCATTATTATAAACTTGGCTTGTATATTCTTAAGACGGGCTTCCTCAAATGCCCGAGGTCTTCATGAGCAAGCAGATTGGATGCACACCCCACTTAGCTTCAGTTGAGCTTTCACACACTTATAGCTCCAGTGCATCATTTGCATGGCAATCCCTACTCCTTGCATTGACATCTACCGATGGGCATCCCCATAGCCCATTGGCACGCCTAATTATTCTCAAACTATCTTCTCCACTTTTTACCCCTTTGATATCTACCACTAATACGTATCCATCGTATCTACTTTTCCAAACTCTTTTGCCCTTGTTTTGGACTCTAATTTGCATGATTTGAATGGAACTAACCCGGACTGATGCTGTTTTCAGCAGAATTGCCATGGTGTTGTTTTTGC
This sequence comes from Hordeum vulgare subsp. vulgare, assembly GCF_904849725.1. Taxonomy (NCBI): domain Eukaryota; kingdom Viridiplantae; phylum Streptophyta; class Magnoliopsida; order Poales; family Poaceae; genus Hordeum; species Hordeum vulgare. Next base: position 45,961,679 of record NC_058520.1, on the reverse strand, counting down.
ATAGAAATAAAAGATCTCGGAATGACCTAGAAATTTACGAGGATTTTTTGTGGAATATATAAAAAATACTGGCGCAAGAATTACCTAGATTGACGTAGCCAGGAGCCAACAAGCCCAGGAGGCGCGGGCCCCCCTGGCCGCGCCTGGCGGGCTTGTGAGGCCCTCGAGGCTCCGCCGCCTCCAACTCCAGATCTATATAGTCTCTCCCGCCCAGAAAAAATTAAGAGAAAAGAGTTCATCGCGTTTTACGACACGGAGCCGCCGCCACCACCTATTCTTCCTCTGGAGGGTAGATCTGGAGTCCGTTCTGGGCTCTGGAGAGGGGAGATCGACGCCGTCGTCATCATCAACCATCCTTCATCGCCAATTCCATGATGTTCTTCACCGTTCGTGAGTAATCCCATCATAGGATTGCTGGACGGTAATGGGTTGGATGAGATCTATCATGTAATCGAGTTAGTTTTGATGGGGATTGATCCCTAGTATCCACTATGTTCTGAGATTGATGTTGCTACTACTTTGCTATGCTTAATGCTTGTCACTAGGGCCCGAGTGCCATGATTTCAGATCCAAACCTATTATGTTTTCATCAATATATGTTTGTTCTTGATCCTATCTTGCAAGTTGTAGTCACCTACTATGTGTAATGACCCGGCAACCCCGGAGTGACAATAGCCGCAACCACTCACGGATATGACCATAGTATGAGGAGTTCATGTATTCACTAAGTGCTAATGCTTTGTTCCGGTTCTCTATTTAAAGGAGACCTTAATATCCCTTAGTTTCCATTAGGACCCTGCTGCCACGGGAGGGCTGGACAATAGATGTCATGCAAGTTCTTTTCCATAAGACCGTATGACTATATACGGAATACATGCCTACATTGTATTGACGAACTGGAGCTAGTTACATATCTGCCCATGTTATAACTGTTACATGATGAATCTCATCCGACATAATTATCCATCACCGATCCAATGCCTACGAGCTTTTCCTACTGGTCCTTGCTACGTCACTTTACCGCTACTGCTGTTACTGCTCCTACTGTTACCGTTGCTACCATTACTATCACACTACTCTGTTACTGAAACTTTGCTGCAGATACTAAGTCTTTCAGGTGTGGTTGAATTGACAACTCAACTGCTAATGCTCGAGAATGTTCTTTAGCTTCCCCTTGTGTCGAATCAACAAATTTGGGTTGAATACTCTACCCTTGAAAACTGTTGCGATCCCCTATACTTGTGGGTTATCAAGACTATTTTCTGGCGCCGTTGCCGGGGAGGCCTAGCTCTATTCTCTGAGTCACTTGGGATTTACGTCTGTTGATCACTATGAGGAATCCGAGAGATCCAAAAACTAAAGTCTTGCCCTCAACTACGAGGACAGGTAAGGAACTGCCGTCTAGCTCTGCACTTGATTCACCTTCAGTTATGAGTAAGTTCGCGACAGCACCACCTACTAGAAATTCTGATGTGTCGCATGTGCTTGATGATGCTACGTCTACTATCCATGATGCTTATGATGATGCTTTGCTTGATCCTGCTTTTCCACTAGGTGCATTCATTGATGCACAAATTGCTAGAGTTGCTGCTGAGTGTGATGATACTTCTGAAACTGCTGAAATTATTGAAGTAGAACATGTTGTTTCACTTGTTAGAACTAGCTCTCCGAGATATGAATTGCCTGATATACCTGAGAGTTATGTTATGGAGGGAGAGGTAGCTGAGGACTTTCTTGCTTGTAAGGATAGCTATGATCTTGAGAATTTATTGCGCAAGTGGAAAGAAAAATCTCTGAATGCTAGAATGAAATATGATCCTAAGTTTGCTACTTCACCCATCTTTGTGACTGATAAGGATTATGAATTCTCTGTTGATCTTGAGTTGATCACTTTGGTTGAATCCGATCCTTTTCATGGTTATGAGTCTGAAACGCTTGTAGCACATCTTACTAAGCTGAATGATATAGCCACCCTATTCACAAGTGAGGAAAAGATTTGCCATTACTATATCCTTAAATTGTTTCCTTTCTCACTAAAGGGTGATGCTAAGACTTGGTTTACTTCTCTTGCTCCTGGTTGTGTGCGTAGTCCCCAGGATATGATCTACTACTTCTCTGAGAAATATTTTCCTGCCCATAAGAAACAAGTTGCCTTGCAGGATATATATAACTTTGTGCAAGTTGAAGAAGAGAGTCTCCCACAAGCTTGGGGGAGGCTTGTCCAGTTACTGAATGCTTTGCCTGATCACCCTCTTGAGAAAAATGAAATACTTGATATCTTTTATAATGGACTAACCGATGCTTCTAGGGACCACCTAGATAGTTGTGTTGGTTGTGTTTTCAGGGAACGAACTGTGGAACAAGCTGAAATTCTATTGAATAATATCTTGAGCAATGATAATGCTTGGACTATTCCCGAACCACCTCCGAATCCAACTCCGAAGAAAAGAGGTATTCTATTCCTCAGTCCTGAAGATATGCAAGAAGCCAAGAAATCTATGCAAGCAAAAGGTATTAAATCTGAAGATGTTAAGAATCTACCACCTACGGAAGAGATACATGGTCTTGATAACCCGACACAGGTAGTAGAGGTAAATTCTCTTCATAGATTCAATGAGAGTGATATTCCTTTTGATAAACCTGCTAGCTTATGCTTAGATGAATTTGATAACTTTGTTGCCAAACAACAATGTTTCAATGATCATGTTAGCAGACAATTGGAACAAAATGCTTGCATGATTAATCATTTAAGTGCTTGTGTGGATAGAAATGTCAATGATCTTAAGCTTTTGAGTAAACATGTCTCTATGGTCACTACTCAAGTAGAACAAGTGCTTAAGTCTCAAAATGACTTGCTCAATGAGTTGAATGACAATTCTATTAGAGTCGTCACTAGAGGTGGTAGAATGACTCAGGAACCTTTGTATCCCGAGGGCCATCCTAAGAGAATTGAACAAGATTCTCAAGGAGTTAGCACTGATGCACCTAGTAATCCTAGTAATAGGAAGAAAAAGAAAGATGATAGAACTTGCATGCTAGCAAACCTGCTACTGTTACACCTGAGAACCCAAATGATATCTCTGTTCCTGATGCCGAAACACAATCTGGTGATGAACATGAGCCTAGTGATAATATCGATAGTGGTGTTCACGATGATGCTCAACCTAGTAATGATAAGGATGTGGAGATTGAACCTAGTGTTGATCTTGATAACCCACAACCTAAGAACAAGAGATACGATAAGAACGACTTCATTGCTAGGAAGCATGGTAAAGAAAGAGAACCATGGGTTTAGAAACCCATGCCCTTTCCTCCCAAACCATCCAAGAAAAAGGATGATGTGGATTTTGAGCGCTTTGTTGAAATGATTAGACCTGTCTTTCTGCAAATGCATTTGACAGATATGCCCAAAATGTCTCCTTATGCTAAGTACATGAAAGATATTGTGACTATTAAAGGAAGATACCTGAGGTTGAGATTTCCACCATGCTTGCTAATTACACCTTCAAGGGTGGAACTCCTAAGAAACTAGGTGATCCAGGAGTGCCCACTATACCTTGCTCCACTAAAGGAAATTATGTTAGAACTGCTTTATGCGATCTTGGAGCTGGTGTTAGTGTTATGCCTCTCTCTCTTTATCACAGACTTGAATTGGATAAGTTGAAACCCACTGAAATGTCTTTGCAAATGGCCAACAAATCAACTGCTTTTCCTATCGGCATTTGCGAGGATGTGCCTCTTGTGGTTGCTAACGTTACTATCTTAACGGACTTTGTTATTCTGGATATCCCCGAGGATGATGGCATGGCGGTAATCCTTGGAAGACCCTTTTTAAACATTGCAGGGGTTGTTACTGATTGCAATAAAGGCAATGCCACTTTCCATGTTAATGGTAATGAGCATACGGTGCACTTTCCGAAGAAACAATATCGAGTACATTGCATCAATGCTATTGAAAGAACTTCATCTATTCTTGTTGGGAGGTTTGAATGCCCTATACCTACTATCAAGATGAAGTATGATTTACTTGCTCGGGATATGCATATCCCCGTTGAGGTAACTTAGTGATTATTCGAAAATTCTACGGTTTTATGCGATTCGAAAAAAGTTTGTCAGGGAGACTTGATCAACCTCATTGACGGATTTCTTTTGATGACCATGCGATGGATGAATCTAGGAGTCACAACCTTCTGTTCCGAACTTTTACTTTTTGTTGTTTAGAAGAAAAATGATAAATTTAGCTTTATTTTCCTGTTTTCTGCTTTTTGCGTCCCTTAGAAAAATGTCCCGAAAATAGAAGTTCTTCAAATGCCGTGAAATTCAAGTATGATTTTTTCTGGAATTTTTGAAAAATTCTAAGAAAGAGAGCTAGTCATGGGGATGCACCAGTGGGCCACAAGCAAAGGAGGCGCGGGCACCACCCTGGCCGCGCCTGGCAGGCTTGTGGGCCCCACGTGGCCCTGATACGTCTCCAACGTATCTATAATTTTTTATGGTTCCATGCTATTATCTTGTCAACTTTGGATGCTTTGTTTGCATTTTTATATCTTTTTTGGGACTAACCTATTAACTCAGTGACAAGTTCCAATTCCTGTTTTTTTCGTGTTTTTGACCTTTTTCAGAGGAGAATATCAAACAGAGTCCAAACCGAATAAAACCTCCAAAAAGAGTTTTTCCAGAACAGAAGATACGCAGGAAGCTTGAGAACCAAGGCAAAGGGCACCAGGGGAGGCCACAAGCCCCCTAGCCACGGCCTAGGGGGCCGCGCCTAGCAGGCTTGTGGGCCCCCTTTGGCTCCTTTGCCCTACTTCTTCCGCCTATAAATCCCAGAAAAATCAGAAACCACGGGAGAGAGCCACAAAAATACTTTTCCGCCGCCGCAAGCTTCTGTCTCCGCAAGATCCCATATGGGGCACGTTCTGGTGCCTTGCCCGAGGGGGGATTCGGACACGGAGGGATTCTTCATCAACACCATTGCCTCTCCGATGATGTGTGAGTAGTTCACCACAGACCTTCGGGTCCATAGCTAGTAGCTAGATGGCTTCTTCTCTCTCTTGGATCTTCAATACAAAGTTCTCCATGATCCTCATGGAGATCTATCCGATGTAATCCTCTTTTGCGGTGTGTTTGTCGAGATCCGATGAATTGTGGATTTATGATCAGATTATCTATGAATCTTATTTGAGTTTCTTCTGATCTCTTATATGCATGATTTCATATCCTTGTAATTCTCTTCGAGTTGTGGGTTTCATTTGGCCAACTTGATCTACAGTTCTTGCTATGGGAGAAGTGCTGGGTTTTGGGTTCATACGGTGCGGTGACCTCACCAAGTGACAGAAGGGGTAGCGAGGCACGCATTGTGTAAAAAGATGGGGTTTATATCTATTGCATGAATTTATCCCTCTACATCGTGTCATCTTTCTTAAGGCGTTACTCTGTTTGTTATCAACTCAATACACTAGATGCATGCTGGATAGCGGTCGATGTGTGGAGTAATAGTAGTAGATGCAGGAAGTATCGGTCTACTTGTCTCGGACGTGATGCATATATGTATGATTATTGCCTTAGATATCATCATGACTTTGCGCGGTTCTATCAATTGCTCGAGAGTAATTCGTTCACCCACCGTAATATTTGCTATCTTGAGAGAAGCCTCTAGTGAACACTATGTCCCTCGGGTCTACTTCACATCATATTTTCAGCCTTACACTTTTACTTTGTTGCACTTTCCACCTTCAGATCTCACCTTGCAATCAATCATGAAGGGATTGACAACCCCTTTGTAGCGTTGGGTGCAAGTTTGCTGTTTTTGCGCAGGTACTTTGGAGACTTGGCTTGATTCTCCTACTAGATTGATACCTTGGTTCTCAAACTGAGAGAAATACTTACTGCTACTGTGTTGCATCACCCTTTCCTCTTCAAGGGAAAAACCAATGCAAGCTCAAGAAGTAGCAAGAAGAATTTCTGGCGCAGTTGCTGGGGAGGATCAAGTCAAGAATAGTCTACCGTCAACGTGCCACTTTCTGGCGCCGTTGGCGGGGAGCATCAAGTCAAGAATAGTCTTCCTCCTACGTGTCAATTTCTGGCACCGGGGATTATTCTAAGTGAAGCTTATCCAAGTAACTGTCGCAAACTCATCTATTGCATTTACCTTTTTTGCCTCTCATTTTCCTCTCCCCACTTCTGAAAAACAAAAATTTACAAAAATATTTGCCTTTTTCGTTCGCCCTTTTCTTTCGCTTGCTTTCTGTTCGCTTGTGTGCTTGTCTGCTTGCTGAAGTCACCATGACTGAAAACACGAAACTTTGTGACTTCTCGAGTACTAATAATAATGATTTTATTAGTACTCCGATTGCTCCCGCCAGTAGTGCGGAATCATATGAAATCAATGCTGCTTTGCTGAATCTTGTTATGAAAGAGCAATTCTTCGGTCTTCCTAGTGAAGATGACGCATCCCATCTTAATACCTTCATTGAGTTATGTGATATGCAAAATAAGAAAGATGTGGATAATGATGTGACTAAATTGAAGCTATTTCCATTCTCATTGCAAGATCGAGCAAAAAATTGGTTTTCATCTTTGCCCAAAAATAGTATTGATTCTTGGAACAAGTGCAAAGATGCTTATATATCCAAGTATTTTCCACCGGCTAAGATTATTTTGTCTCCGTAATGATATCATGAATTTTAACCAACTAGATCAAGAACATGTTGCACAATCTTGGAGAGAATGAAATTGATGATTAGAAATTGTTCCGCTCATGGCTTGAGTCTTTGGATGATTATACAAATCTTCTATGCTTATTTGAATTTTGCTTCTAGAAATATCTTGGACTCCGCCTCCGGTGGAACCTTCATGGAAATCACATTAGAAGAATACACAAAACTCCTAGACAATATCATGACAAACTATTCTCAGTGGCACACTCAAAGGTCACCTACTAGTAAAAAAGTGCACGCTATAGAAGAAATTAACTCTTTAAGTGCTAAGATGGATGAGTTAATGAAATTGTTTGCTAGTAAAGGTGCTCCTTTAGATCCAAATGATATGCCCTTGTCTTCCTTGATTGAGAGTAGCAATGAGAGCTTGGATGTTAATTTTGTTGGTAGGAATAATTTTGGCCACAACAATGCTTTTAGAGGTAACTATATTCCTAGGCCTTTTTCCTAGTAATCCCTCTAATAACTTTGGCAATTCCTATAACAATTCTCATGGAAATTACAATAAATTACCCTCTGATCTAGAGAGTAATATTAAAGAGTTTATCAACTCGCAAAATATTTTCAATGCATCCATAGAAGAAAAACTGCTCAAAATTGATGATTTGGCTAGGAGTGTTGATAGAATGTCTCTTGATGTTGATGCTTTGAAATTGAGAGGTGCTCCTCCCAAGATCAATATGGATGAAACTTTGAAAGCTATGCGTGTTTCCATGAATGAGAGTAAGGAAAGAACCGCCCAAATTCGTGCTAGACACGAATGGCTTAAAAAGGCGTGTTCTCGTGATGAGAATCACGAAGATCTTAAAGTGCTTGGTGTGACTCCCATTGAATCCTTGTTTTCTAGTGTCAAACCTAATTATGATGGGGCTGGATATGAATCCACTTTGGTTGAAAAACTCTCCAATGATTTGGAGTCTATCTATCTTGATTCCAAAAGCATTGAAAGTGGAGTAGAAGATATTAAAACTTTGAGTAGTAATGAAACTCCTACTTTGGATTTCAAGGAATTCAATTATGACAGTTGCTATTTGATTGAATGTATTCCTTGATGCAATCCATGCTAAACTCTCCACACGCTTATAGCCAAAACAAGGCCTTTACCGATCATATCGTCGATGCTATGATGAAATCTCTTGAAGAGAAACTTGAATTAGAAGTTTCTATTCCTAGAAAACTTCATGATGAGTGGGAACCTACTATCAAAATCAAGATCAAAAACTATGAATGCAATGATTTGTGTTATTTGGGTGCTAGTGTTTCCGCGATTCCAAAATCTTTATGTGATGTTCTAGGCTTCAATGAGATTGATGAGTTCTCTCTTAATTTTCATCTTGTGGATTCTACTGTTAAGAAACCTATGGGAAGGATCAATGATGTTCTTATTATTGCAAATAGGAACTATGTACCCGTGGATTTCATTGTGCTTGATATTGATTGCAATCCTACTTGTCCTATCATTCTTGGTAGACCTTTCCTAAGGACTATTGGTGCTATCATCGATATGAAGGAAGGGAATATTAGATTTCAATTTCCAATAAAGAAGGGCATGTAACATTTTCCTAGAAAGAAAATAAGATTGCCCTATGAATCGATGATGAGGGCTACTTATGGTTTGAGCACCAAAGACGACGATACGTGATTCTATCGCCTTATGCCTAGCTAAGGGCGTTAAACATAGCGCTTGTTGGGAGGCAACCCCATGAATTTATCTTTGCTTTTTTGCTTTCTGTTTTGTTGCGTCCACACCATCATAATTCTGTTATGATTGTGTTTTTGTGTTTCTTTTTGTGTTTGAGCCAAGTAAAACCTTTACGAGTAGTTTTGGTGATGGTTGTTTGATCGTGCTGAAAAAGACAGAAACTTTTCGCACACAAAATTATTTTTCATTTTTATGAAGAAAGAGATTTTGAGTTGATTCTTTTTTCTGCTGGTTGATATGCCAATTTCCTAAATTTTTATAATTTTTCAGAATTGTTGAGATACCAGAAGTATACAAAGTATACAGATTGCTACAGATTGGTCTGTTTTTGACAGATTCTGTTTTTGTTGTGTTGATTGCTTATTTTGGTGAAACTATGGATAGTATCGGGGGGGTACTAGCCATGGAAAAGTGAGAATACAGTAATATAACACTAATATAAATAGAAATCAAGTTAGCTACAGTACCTAAA